>NC_052310.1:21950215-22081663 GCF_016432855.1 Salvelinus namaycush
ACTGTACTGTGCTGTACTGTACTGTACTGAACTCTGCTCTGTACTGTACTGAACTCTACTCTGTACTGTACTGAGCTCTACTGTGCTGTACGTTGATGTCCGAACTTGTGAAACATTTGATTGGTTCAGATTTGGTCCGGTCCAAACAAACTAAATGTGGTCTTGTTTGGGGGCAGAACTCATTAAAATAGTAGCCAGTGTCTAGAATAATACCCAAATATGCAACAAAGGATATTTCATATTTATACCTTTGTGTACCCATTTAGGATACATCACCATGAAGACAATGACATTCATATCCATAATTATGTATTTCTGTGCAGTACAGATCAGGGACACATGATGAAATTCCGTTACTGGGTGTAAATCCACTTCACTTATTGTAGTTCAATAACCAAAATAGATGTGTCATGTCATAGTTGACACCCCATTCTTTCTGCAGATATCATTGAATCTTAATTCGGAGCAGGTATTTAAGAGTGTTTGAAAAACGTGGACACAAAAACCTGAAGGAGATTTTACTGAAATTGTGTTACCAAACTTTGCATCTGCACAGTTCTTCCAGTAAATGTGGTTTTGTAAAAATGTTCAGTGTAAATTGTTAAAAGTAGTAATTTTGCATAGAGTTGTATGGTTTGTTGAACTTATAAATGAAGGGGTTTTGTTTGGCATACATTTTAAGTGAAAAATCTGAGTCTCAGCACAATTCCGTTACCATGGAATTGTCCATGAACAATCAAATAGCTGGGTTGTGTCATCAACTCGGTGCCTTTTGAGAGATGTAACTTGATCAAAAAAATGATTTTATCATTCTGTCATAAAGAGCACGTTCAACTTCGTAAAAAATTTGTTTTCCCATTTAAAGAGGTAATAATAAAAAAAAAGGACTACAGTAAGTGCCTATCAAGTGCCAAATAAAGTAACAGGGTTGACCGTAACAGGGTTCATGATGTCATCTTAAATCAGCCATGAAGGGGGAATAGAGGGGGAATAGAAGCTTGGGAATAGAAGCAACGGGGAGCGGCAATTGAATACAAGCTTCACAAAAAATTGGAAATTGTTAAAACATTTCCAGCCTATTTATCTATGGGTAACAGGGTGAATGCGTTATGCTCGATACAGTTTCCTACAACAAAACACCAGGAAATGGCCAAAAAGAGTACAATCAGCTTACCTGCTTTTTCACTATGATTTGACTATTAGACAGACGATCAATGTTCCTTTTGAAAATATTTTAAAAGGAATAGTTTCAACATAATAAAACGAGAGATCAGTTCACGTAACAGGGGTTGACCTTAAAATGAGGAACAGATGTAAATGAATCACTAATTACATGAAGTAAATATGAATCTTCAGGAATGACTTTGTCAAAGCAACAAAATAACTAGGGCTTTACAATAATGGTGAAAACGTGGAGAAATGTTGAGGTTAAGTGGTTTAAAATAGTCCTAAAAGTAACAGAGGGTGCACGCAGAAACATGTCAAAATGCTGCATTTTGGCACTTAAGCAAGTCTTTATTCATTTAAAAAATCACATTGATTGAATTCTCCATGTGGTCTATATTAAAGGGGCCTTCATTTAATATAACAGGCTTTTAAAATGCAATATTGGTGCACAATTTCTACTTAAAATACAGTATCAAAGGGACACAAAAGGCACTCATTTCGTGGAACGACCCAAATTGAACCTAGCCATTATAGCCATTATACTTGTGGAGTTCTGAGAGAATTGTATAGAAGTAGGCTAAGCAATATTGTGAATACTTTCTCTCAACAATCCAAAAAAGGCAAAAAAAAGTGTTATTTTCCTGAAGAGTGAGTGAGTCACTTGGATAATAAGTTAAAGGCCACATCTCATCCTCATGTGGTGGTATGACTCAGGTAATAGAGACATGTTCCTGACTGTGACCTGAATGATACACACATTCCTCTCAGCAACACCATTTTCAGATATAATTTCTGTCCAGTCAGTTAATCGCATTCTAGACTGCTTTGAATTACAGGGCCAGACATCAATTTTGACCGAGTAACACTAACCATCAGGTTGACGTATCAATATTATAGTATGATTGTCAGTTTCCTCTGGTAGCTGCAATTGGACATTGTGTCACGTTCCTGACCTGTTTTCTGTTGTTTTGTATGTGTTTAGTTGGTCAGGACGTGAGCTGGGTGGGAATTCTATGTTGTGTGTCTAGTTTGTCTGTTTCTATGTCAGCCTGGTGTGGGTTCTCAATCAGAGACAGATGGTAGTCGTTGTCTCTGATTGAGACTCATATATAGGAGGCTTGTTTTGTGTTGGGATTTTGTGGGTGTTTGTTTCCTGTCTCTGTGTTTGTGTTCTGCACCAGATAGGACTGTCTCGACTTTCACATTTGTTGTTTTTGTATTGTTGTAAGTGTTCACCGTTTATGTTCAAATTAAACATGTTGAACACTAACCGCGCTGCATTTTGGTCCTCTCCTTCATCTCAGGAAGAAAGTCGTTACAGAAACACCCACCAAACCCGGACCAAGCAGCGTGGCAACGGGCAGCAGCAACAGCAGCAGCGGTACCAGGAGGAATGGTCATGGGAGGAAATCATAAATGGAAAAGGACCCTGGGCCAAGGTGGGAGAGAATCGCTGCTCTCGGGAGGAGAAGGAGGCAGCCACAGCCCAGGAGCGGTGGATTGAGGAGGCAGCACGTAAGAGAGGCTGGAAGCCCGAGAGGCTCACCCAAAAATTTCTTGGGGGGGGGGGGGGGGGGGGCTAAAGGGGAGTGTGGCGAAGCCAGGTTGGATACCTGAGCCAACTCCCCGGGCTTACCGTGGAGTGAGAGGGCGTCGTACTGGTCAGACACCGGGTTATGCGGTAAAGCGCACGGTGTCCCCAGTACGCGTGCTTAGCCCAGTGCGGGCTATTCCACCTTGCCGCACTGGGAGGGCTAGGTTGGGCATCGAGCCGGATGTCATGAAGCCGGCCCAACATATCTGGCCTCCAGTACGTCTCCTCGGGCCGGCGTACATGGCACCAGCCTTACAGGTGGTGTCCCCGGTTCGCCTGCATAGCCCAGTGCGGGTTGTTCCACCTCGCCGCACTGGCAGGGCTACGGGGACCATTCAACCTGGTAAGGTTGGAGAGGCTCGGTGCTCAAGAGCGCGTGTCCTCCTTCACGGTCCGGTATATCCGGCGCCACCTTCCCGCCCCAGACCAGTACCACCAGTGCCTACACCACGCACCAGGCTTCCAGTGCATCTCCAGAGCCCTGTTCCTCCTCCCCGCACTCGCCCTGAGGTGCGTGCCCTCAGCCCGGTACCTCCAGTTCCGGCACCACGCATCAGGCCTATAGTGCGTCTCAGCCGGCCAGAGTCTGCCGTCTGCCCAGCGGTGCCTGAACTGCCCGTCTGCCCAGCGGCGCCTGAACTGCCCGTCTGCCCAACGCCGTCTGAACTGTCCGTCTGCCCAGCGCCGTCTGAGCCGTCCGTCTGCCCAGCGCCGTCTGAGCCATCCGTCTGCCCAGCGCCGTCTGAGCCATCCGTCTGCCCAGCGCCATCTGAGCCATCCGTCTGCCCAGCGCCGTCTGAGCCATCTGTCTGCCCAGCGCCATCTGAGTCATCCGTCTGCCACGAGCCATTAGAGCCGCCCGTCTGTCCCGAGCCATTAGAGCCGTCCGTCAGTCAGGAGCCGCTAGAGCCGTCCGTCAGTCAGGAGCTGCCAGAGCCGCCAGCCAGTCAGGAGCTGCCAGAGCCGCCAGCCAGTCAGGAGCTGCCAGAGACGCCAGCCAGTCAGGAGCTGCCAGAGACGCCAGCCAGTCAGGAGCTGCCAGAGACGCCAGCCAGTCAGGAGCAACCAGAGCCGCCAGCCAGTCAGGAGCTGCATGAGCTGCCTTACAGTCATGAGCTGCCTTACGGTCATGAGCTGCCCTACAGTCATGAGCTGTCCTACGGTCATGAGCTGCCCTACAGTCATGAGCTGCCCTACAGTCATGAGCTGCCCTACAGTCATGAGCTGCCCTACAGTCATGAGCTGCCCTCCAGTCATGAGCTGCCCTCCAGTCATGAGCTGCCCTCCAGTCATGAGCTGCCACCCAGTCCGGAGCTGCCACCCAGTCCGGAGCTGCCATTAGTACAGAGTTGTCCCTCTGTCCGGAGCTACCTCTCTGTCCGGAGCTACCTCTCTGTCCGGAGCTACCTCTCTGTCCGGAGCTACCTCTCTGTCCGGAGCTACCTCTCTGTCCTGGGCTACCTCTCTGTCCTGAGCTACCTCTTTGTCCTGAACTACCTCTCTGTCCTGAGTTGTCTCCTCTATTGTAGAGGGGAGTTGGTGAAGGTTCCTGGACCATGGTCGGGGGCGAGGGTCGCCACTCAAGGGACGCTAAGGAGGTGGACAAAGACAATGGTGGAGTGGTGCCCTCGTCCACCGCCGGAGCCGCCACCGCGGACAGATGCCCACCCAGACCCTCCCCTTGAGTTGTTAGGGGTGCGCCCGGAGTTCGCACCTTGAGGGGGGGGTTCTGTCACGTTCCTGACCTGTTTTCTGTTGTTTTGTATGTGTTTAGTTGGTCAGGACGTGAGCTGGGTGGGAATTCTATGTTGTGTGTCTAGTTTGTCTGTTTCTATGTCTGCCTGGTGTGGGTTCTCAATCAGAGACAGATGGTAGTCGTTGTCTCTGATTGAGACTCATATATAGGAGGCTTGTTTTGTGTTGGGATTTTGTGGGTGTTTGTTTCCTGTCTCTGTGTTTGTGTTCTGCACCAGATAGGACTGTCTCGACTTTCACATTTGTTGTTTTTGTATTGTTGTAAGTGTTCACCGTTTATGTTCAAATTAAACATGTTGAACACTAACCGCGCTGCATTTTGGTCCTCTCCTTCATCTCAGGAAGAAAGTCGTTACACATTGATTGACATGTGCACACTACTGTGCTACTAGTAATTGATCACTGATGTAATTTCTATGAATAAGTCAACTTTTTAATTTTTTACCACTTTTTCTCCCCAATTGGTAGTTACAGTCTTGTCTCATCGCTGCAACTCCCGTACAGACTCGGGAGAGGCGAAGGTCAATAGCCGTGCGTCCTCTGAAACACAACCCAACCAAGCCACACTGCTTCTTGACACAATGCCCACTTAACCCGGAAGCCAGCCGCACCAATGGGTTGGAGGAAACACCATACAGCTGGCGACCGTGTCAGCATGCACTGCGTCCGGCCCGCCACAGGAGTCGCTTGTGCGCTATGGGACTAGGATATCCCTGCCAATTGTGCATCGCCCCAAGGGTCTCCCGGTCACGGCCGACTGCGACAGAGCCTGGACTCGAACCCAGAATCTCTAGTGGCACAGCTAGCACTGCGATGCAGTGCCTTAGACCACTGCGCCACTCGGGAGGCCCTTGAATAAGTCTACTTAACCAAGTTAGCCTATATCAGAATGTTAAACTGACATTGTGGGTAAGTTTTCTAAGGACACAAAGTTAGGCAGCTGTCTTCTCTTTCACCATCTATTTGTTACTATATCTATGATGCAAATCTACAGGACAAATACACCTACTCATTCAAAGGTTTTTCTTTAATTTGACTATTTTCTACATTGTAGAATAATAGTGAAGACATCAAAACTATGAAAACACATATGGAATCATGTAGTAAGCTGTCATCAAGGCAAAGGGGGGCCTTGAACACTTTTTTTGGTTACTACATGAATCCATATGTGTTATTCCATAGTTTTGATGTCTTCAGTACTTTTCTACAATGAAGATAATAGTAAAAATAAAGAAAAATCTTTGACTGGTACTGTAGGTCTGGAATGAGGATGCGGCAGTCATCGTCATTCTATAACTCATCGCACTCTAATGCACCTGTAAAGGAAATAGATGTGTGAGAGACTAAAAACAAGAATGCATGAAATGTTGTGGGCCTATCATGGCAGTGATTACACTGAGCAACATATCAAGCATAGCTGAGATATCAGGGAGAAATATGTTGACCCAATTGGTTTTTGGCTGTCAACACCAGTTGTTCAGTCACAGCCTGGCCCTATTAGATATTTTTGCAGACAAGGACCAATAGGCCCAGTGAAGGGAGTAACACGAAAATCAAGTTATGGAGTCGAGGAATGTCCAACCTGTCATCAATTTGGTTACGGAATTATCATCGAGTAATAGGGAATGTTAGTGTTAGATGGTTAGGAGGTGAATGGCTGGATTTACTGTTAATATTACTGCAGTGATTTTGATGAACCCCATCTTTTAAAAAGTGGATCGTCTAACCATGTAATACTGCAGTAGTAGATATAACAAACCAAAACAAAAGTTATGAACGTGAAATTGGGATTCACAAATATCTTTGCACTGCAAACTTGAATGAACAAAGAAACCGTATGTCACAGGCTCACTGTTAATGTGGTGTAATATTTGTTTATGGCAACCTTTTATTATACTGTTTCCACTGCAAATATGGATTAGAACTTCCTCTTTATCCATTCCCAACTGACCTTACAATGAACTCAATACTTCTGTAAACCAGAAAATAAAGGAATTCTTATTTATCTTTCCACAGTCACTTTATGTACCCTGCTCGTTGATAAGCCTGTCCTGGGGATGTGCACATTTTCAAAATGTTCAGCATTCTTTGTTTCTTTGTATTGTGTTGTTTGTAGTTTCTGTATGGGACTGTGTAAAAGAGAATGTGTGCCCTCACAGGCTCCATATACTGGGCCGTGTGTGTGTGTGTGTGTGTGTGTGTGTGTGTGTGTGTGGGACTTACCAGCACCACATTGAAGCGCTCCTCTAACTCCTCTTCGGCCGGCATGGGAATTTTGGGCCCCGCCGCCTGTTTCTGGGGGGTTTCTGAGCCTGGGGGGAACGACACTGTCTTCCCCTCCTTCCCCATTGGAAACTCCATACTTCCAGCCGCATTGCCCATGATTACACAGAGCCAGGTACTCTACAGTTACTTCCACACAGACACGAACCCTTGTAATCCAAACAGGAGTCCAGTCCGACTCCACAGCACTGGAACTCAAAATCTGTGCTGAACAAAACGTATCCTTCCACTACTTTTCCTGTTGAGATGAGACTCCATGTGGCATTGACTGGCGACCGTTGAGAATTTCCATGAACCCAGGAGAAGCAGGCCAGCCCAAAGAATCATCTTCTCCAATGTTCCTACTCCTTCATTCTCTCAGACAGGGGAAGTGATGATGCAAAATGACTCAGACCTGTCAGTAATGTCCCTGTGCGCCATGAACAACCTTCAAGAGATTGAGAGATAGAGGGAGAGCAAAAGAGAAAGAGGAAGGACACAGGAGAGTTTGAGCGTGACACTCCTAGTCCTACCACAGCTGCAGAGAAGCCTTGAACAGAAAAAGAAAGGATGAAAAGTGAGGAAAAAACATGAATAAAAAAAGGTAGAGCTCCTGTGTCGTCCTGTGAAGGAGAGGTGCAAAAACTCCTATGCAGAGTACCCTAGTTCCTGAGTGGCAGCAGTAGCTGGCAAAGAGACCTTGGGGGACTTATAGGTAGGAGGTGGGGGCCACTCTCTTCTGACTGGTGCCCACACACGACGCTGGGGATAACTGGTCTCCTGGTAGTCATAACGGAGAAGGAGAGAAGAGGACAAGGAGGCAGAGGTCCACAGCCAACTACTCTACCATCCGAAGCAGGGACAGACAGAGAGGGGAGGCAACAGCAGCACAGGCAGCTCTTCCAGAGAGAGAGAGAGAGAGAGGGAGGAAAAGGAGAGTGATGGTGTTTCCTTGGTCCTAGTGCCTCCATGTACAGTTACAGGGGACTTCTCAAAACCAGAGACTCTGTGGTGTGTTTTATTACAGAGACCGAGGGAAGAAGGACATAATGAGATGGAGAGAACATCCTTCCCTTAGATGACAAACAGTTGTCTTCAATGCAAATGTCTTACAGTGGGTGTTACAAGTCCAGCATTGACTCTTTAACATCACCAAAAGGTTACAGTCCTGTACACAACTTCTATTCAATTTCTTTTGAGATTTTTATCCTACGTGTGAGCTGAATAAAATAACAACAAGGGAATGTTCTGTTGCAGTAATAAGTCGAAGCCTGCCTTGCCAGAGGTACAGTGGAGGTACTGCATAACTTCTACAGCTTCTACAGGTCCCGTGTGGCTCAGCTGGTAGATCATGGTGTTTGCAACGCCAGGGTTGTGGGTTTGATTCCCACGGGGGACCAGTATGCAAAAGTATGCACTCACTGTAAGTCGCTCTGGATAAGTGCATCTGCTAAATGACTAAAATGTAAGCTTGTTGAACATGATCTAATGCGGATCAAAGCCTTATTTGGACTAGCGTATTACATCATTGGAAATCTCATAATGCACAAAGTCTATAAAAACAGCCCCATGATGTGAGGTTAGCTAATGCATAACTCAAAACAGGATCAAGGTTTAATCAGAGTCATAAGTTCTATAGCAGTACATAACTCTTGATACCTGTACTAGGTGTTGCTCCTGGTAGGGATAGGGCAGCTAATGATCCAGGCTTACCACTATAGTGACTGGTGTGTTACTGAAAGGCTTATTACCTGGAAGCAAGGATTTAATAAATGCTATATTGATACCTGTAATAATAAGTCAAAGTAAAGTAGTAGTAAAGCTTTAATGGGTGTTATATTGATACCTGTAATAATAAGTAATAGTAATGTAAAGTAATAGTAATGTAAAGTAGTAGTAAAGCTTTAATGAGTATTGAGTGTTATGTTGATGCCTGTAATAATAAGTAATAGTAATGTAAAGTAGTAGTAAAGCTTTAATGAGTATTGAGTGTTATGTTGATACCTGTAATAATAAGTCAAAGTAAAGTAGTAGTAAAGCTTTAATGAGTGTTATATTGATACCTGTAATAATAAGTAATAGTAATGTAAAGTAGTAGTAAAGCTTTAATGAGTATTGAGTGTTATGTTGATACCTGTAATAATAAGTCAAAGTAAAGTAGTAGTGAAGCTTTAATGGGTGTTATATTGATACCTGTAATAATAAGTAAAAGTAAAGTAGTAGTAAAGCTTTAATGGGTGTTATATTGATACCTGTAATAATAAGTCAAAGTAAAGTAGTAGTAAAGCTTTAATGGGTGTTATATTGATACCTGTAATAATAAGTCAAAGTAAAGTAGTAGTAAAGCTTTAATGGGTGTTATATTGATACCTGTAATAATAAGTCAAAGTAAAGTAGTAGTAAAGCTTTAATGGGTGTTATATTGATACCTGTAATAATAAGTAAAAGTAAAGTAGTAGTAACGCTTTAATGGGTGTTATATTGATACCTGTAATAATAAGTCAAAGTAAAGTAGTAGTAAAGCTTTAATGGGTGTTATATTGATACCTGTAATAATAAGTCAAAGTATAGTAGTAGAAAAGCTTTAATGGGTGTTATATTGATACCTGTAATAATAAGTAATAGTAATGTAAAGTAATAGTAATGTAAAGTAGTAGTAAAGCTTTAATGAGTATTGAGTGTTATGTTGATGCCTGTAATAATAAGTCAAAGTAAAGTAGTAGTAAAGCTTTAATGAGTGTTATATTGATGCCTGTAATAATAAGTAATAGTAATGTAAAGTAGTAGTAAAGCTGTAATGAGTATTGAGTGTTATGTTGATGCCTGTCCCACTGGGCAAAAACTGGATGAATCAACATTCTTTCTGCGTTATTTAAAAAAAAAATCTATGTGATGACGTTGAATCAGTGGAAAACGAATTGGATTTATAAAAATAACATTTTTTCACCCAACCTTTAACCTAAATCCAATGACATGGTGACATTTTTGGTTTATTTCACATTGAATTCATGTTAGTTGACAACTCAACCATATGTAAATCAAAACTAGACGTTGAACTGACGTCTGTGCCCAGTGGGGTAGGTCTGACCACACCTGATCAGCACACAAAAATGACATAAAACAGAGGATATATACTACACCCAGTATTTGAGGAAACAGTGGATAACGTGGATAGCAAATCATAGTATAATTTTGGGCAACACAGCCTGTAGCGGTGTGTTGGTAAAATCACCAGCGAAGCAAAGCCAGGGAAAAAAGCCAAATTACAACCTATGTGTAGTGACAATTGCATTGTTTTAATCACCTATGCGTAGTCTAATACAGTGACAACTAAAATATAACAAAAACGATTTAGTCCAATCAATGTAAGCTAAATATGATTGTCCATGGCTGTCCATGGTACTGATTTCTGTGTGTGTGTGTGTGTGTGTGTGTGCGTCCGTAGGTGCAGAAAAAACATGTTCACTCACCCTACATGTAGAGAAACGCCAATGCCATCCGCCTCCTTCATGTTGCTTAAACAGTCTATGACTCTGTCATACAGTACACACTTTTAGTTTTCCTAGGATACCTGGCTAAAATACTTGCTCGCTAGCCTAACTTCCTTTCATGGGCAACTATAAGCCAGCTACTTAATATTAGCCTACTACATCTAGCTACATATCGAACTTCCATCTTCTCAGGCAAGGAGCACAGTGTATGCATTTATGGTTGGATCAGAATTGCCGTTATAATCATTGGCCAGTACTGAGAATTAAGTAAAGCTACAAGTCCAAATCCCTACCTCCATCCATAGCTAATTTAGGAAAGGGACGATTTTACAAGCTAGCCAACGGAGGAAAACAGCACAACAAGATGCAACAATTCTAGTTTTCTGTCAATTCAGGGATTCAGAGTGTTTAATAGTCACATGTACACGGTTGCAGGCTCTGAGCTCCAACATGTAGGAGTAATTGAAATAAAATAATGAAAATGGTAATAAAACAACTATAGAAATATCACTATATACATCATAACAACTGTAGCAGTGATGAATAAATACATGTCCATTGGGGTGGAGGCAGAGTAAAGCCTGGAGGGAATGTTCATAGGGGGAGTAGCAGGGGGGAGGAGGGAGCAGGTAGGTGGCTAGTAGTGGTGGAGTAGGTAGGTGACTAGTGTGATTGGTGTGAAGCCAAATTCAAACTGACTTTCCTTTACACTTTTTTGTTGTTGCGTCAGGACCATTCACAGCTGAGCTCGCTCAGTTTAGCTCAACGCTGATTGGCTATTATTAAAAAATATATATATCAAGGGACGCCAAATGCTGGCTGGCTTCCCATACATTCAATGCTACGGGCGGCAACAATGTCCTACTCTTTTTGACCAAACAGCATAGGAGGGGCGGCAGGGTAGCCTAGTGGTTCGAGCGTTGGACTAGTAACCGAAAGGTTGCAAGATTGAATCCCTGAGCTGACAAGGTAAAAATCTGTCGTTTTGCCCCTGAACAAGGCAGTTAACCCACTGTTCCTAGGCCTTCATTGTAAATAAGAATTTGTTCTTAACTGACTTGCCTAGTTAAATAAAGGTAAAATACATAGACAGAGGGTCGCTGTTTTGTTCGCTTGGACATTTTCTCCGGTGAGTTACATTCAGCCTCTTGTGAATTGAAAGAAATTTATAAAACACAGAGAGACAAAAGATACATTATTTAGTATGTTTTTTGTTTTCTTTCTTGGTCCTTTTTTGGGGGAAGCCTGGCTTCCCTTGGCATCCATGAATACACGTCACTGAACACAGCTATCTGAACGTAGAATTACCATTCCTTAACAGCCACAATGAATGACCTGTATGTCCATAAGATTAGTGCAATGTAGCCATGGATTCTGAACAGTCGTTGTCGGCTAATTGGGAAAAGAGAGACTCTGAAAGTGTTGTCACTTTTTCAAAGTATGCTGCTACTCATTGTTTATTATCTACAATTAGTCACTTTACCCCTACCTACATGTACAAATTTCCTTGACTAACCTGTACCCCCTCACATTGACTCGGTACACAATGTATATAGCCTCGTTATTGTTATTTTATTGTGTTACTTTTTATTTATTACTGTAGTTTATTTGGTAAATATATTCTAAACCCTCGAGCTGCATTGTTGGTTAAGGGCCTGCAAGTAAGCATTTCACGATAAGGTTGTATTCTACACCTGTTGTATTGTGACAAATAACAAATAAAGTTTGATGTGAGTACTTCACTAATACTTGTTTTTGATCCCACTCAAAGCTATGCAATAGGGGACTGCAATCAGTTTAGATTGTGTCCTAATGAGACACAGATTAAACGGATTGAACTCTTTCAAAACAAGGCTCTGAATGTATCAAAAATGAATAAAAATTCAAACAGCAATCTAAATGTCTCTTATGGAATGGGCTGCTTTTCAATCACAAGAATGATTGATTTGTTCTTGCTTGTCGAGAGTCTTTAGTTTAAAAGTGTATATCCACTCAAACATGGTGGCCCATATAGTGTTACAATATGTAAAACAGATGACTTACCCAACAATGTCTGGCTATTAATACAATTAGCATTGGATGTGTTATTAGCCCTTGATATGTTGTACACACAGGCCATGTCCATAAAATAACATTTTCAGAGTGCACACCATATGGGTGCCATAACGCCCCCTACTGGTATTAGGTGTGATGGGCATTCCGAGTCTTTTCAGTGAGCCGGCTGTTTTGGCTCCATTCACATAAAAGAGAGGCTCATTTGGCTCCCAAATGGCTCTTCGTTGAAAATGCTTAAAAATCGACCTAGAATCGTGAAATAAATGACAAATCTCCAATGTAAAGCCCAAAAGGTAGGATACCACTATGTCAGATCATGAAATGTGTGTTCAAAAATGTTTTCCCTGGCCAAATTATTTGGTGACTGAAAAAAATCAGTGTGGACCAGATTGATGTGCTCGCCCCAATATTTATTGTTTCTGCAATGAGAATTCACCCTCTTTAGAGAATTATTTTGTAACTTATGTACAGGAAAAAGTTGTTTTGAGCAAAAAAAAATTAAAAGCAGTATTAGCAGTATACAAAAGTTTATAGTGCACAGCTTTTATCCAAAAGGTTTGACTTTCAAATATAGATTTCATTGATTAAGTAAATTAATGAATGTACTGTTTGGCCTATAGGGTGTGATGTGGCTGTTACATTTCAAGCTTCAATATTCTAGATTACTACATAACAGTTAAGTATAAACAAGACTTCAGTTCAGAGGCGTCATGCCCATAGGGGGCACAGGGGCACGTGCCCTCTTAGATCTGCCCTGTTTGTAGACCCTTTTCTGCAGTTGAATGACCAAAGCGCCCTCTAGTGGCCACATGGGTGGAACGTTAATATTTTTTGGAATTTCAAAATTACTAAACTTAAAAATAAAAAATAATACCAAAAATCTGGTGTTTCTATGTCAAACCATTTTGTTATATTTCAGTCTTCTGTGATGTATATAAAGTGCAATATTGGGATGCAAACTCAAAATGTTAAAAATGTCAACTCAATATCTGACATGGAACAGGTGTCTTCTTTTTTTTAAGCTCATAACCATGTGTGTGAGGTGTATACTTCTATTTCAAAGTAGATTTGTTTAAGACTACCAAGAAATACTCTATGTGACCTTGATTTAGCCCACTGCAGTAAAAGGTAATACTACTAGTCACAAAGCAATTTTATAGAGTTGGCTTTAGCTAGCCCAGATAGGTTCCCAATCTCCCAACTAGCTACCGAGAGGCCATTTCAGGCTATCAATCAAGTAGCTAGCTTGTCCAACTATCTGCATGCCTATAGGCATGCCTGCAGGAAAAGTTGGTAGACTATAAAAATAAGCAATAACTGTAAATGTACTGAATAAGACTCTCATTCCTTTCAATCTTTTACCCAGATTTTAGCTTAGATATGCAGGAAAAAAATACATATTTTTTTTACAAACAATTAAGAACAATGAATATGGCTCTAAATAGCAGGGAAAATCTATTTCAGATGTTTGAAATATGCACAATTTTCCAACTTATGGCCACCACCCCCCAGCCATCCTGTTCTTTGTACCACCTCAGATTTTTGGGGTGCATGATGCCCCTGCTTCAGTTGATTTAATAAATAACACATTCAATAAAACATTTTAAATTACACAGAAAACATCACCAGTGAAAACACATTTAGCAATACACAGCATTCATTCACATCACATTCATAGCAAACCATCATCACGAAATACACAAAGTCCATCGACATGGCTTTGATGACTCAATCCACGTCCACCACGTCCAATGCAGAAAAAGGCTCTCTTCAGAAATGTTCAATCACTCTGTGAAAAGATGAAACTAATTTTATCAACTCGCTTTACTTGCTGACAAAGACAAGTGTGAAGTAGGCTAATAAATATGCCACTAATAAGGACTGTTGGAAAATGCTTTTAGGTGAGTTGGAGGTATATTCTTGCTGTACTAACCAGATCATCAAGATCATCCATCGCAGGTGGCTCTCCTTTCTTGCTCCCTAAATCCTGAATCATCTGAAATGGAAAACCATGAATTAAAGTCACACTCCGTAAGATGGCAAACCTTCAAACATAGACATAAGCCTATTTGGCAGAGTTAAACTTACTTCCGCATATTGTTCGTACTCTGCCATTCCCTCATCCTCTTCGTTCGCCCAGTCTCTCCAGTTTTCGAAGTCTACAGCCAACCAATTTGGCTACAAGGGACATAATAATGATGGAAGAGAGGGAACATGTTGATAGACATTCTTTCTGGTAGAAGATAGACTCTGTAATATGACGGCTTCATAGCATCGCATGGTGACTTTCTGTTTTCAGAAGTCAGCAATAACATCATTTGAATCAGCCAAGACAATTGTCTCTTTCCAGTGTGAGCATGCCCCAAGGGAGGGCACAAATCGTCTTTGTCGCCCCACTGTTTATGATGATGTCATATTGCTGAGTCTACCTTTAACACATGAAGCATTTGTCCACCCTTACATTGCTCTTAACTATTCTCAGCGGGAGACCAAATGTTCCAGTACCTTGAGATTGGCATCTTTCTGAAGACGAGGCCATGCTACATTTTCTTTAACCTTCCTGATCAAGATGTGGATACTGCGATCATAGATTTTCACTTGAGAGTCCTGTTAGAGAAATACACAGTGATGTACTACAGTATCCATAATGCTCTGTAACTTGTATCTGGTTTTTAATACATTACAGTGCTGAATACTGAAGCATAGTGTTTTCTATGTTAGTTGTGAGGAGCAAATTAACTTTGATATGAGAAAAAAAAATGGATCCTTACGAATTTAATTACTTTGTCGTAGAAGTAAATGTGATTGTACATGTTGTTGTCGTCAACGTCTTTGCAACTGTCATAGACACAAATCCACAGAGACATACAATGTCATTAAACGTAGGCTATAACGCAACACTTTGCAATAATAACATATACTATTTATAAGAGCAATGTACAGTCATTATAGAGTGATAACACAGGCCTGTTTGTGAAATCACACACACTTACACACACACACACATAGACACACACACACACACACACACTATTTAGACTAATACAACTTGCTAGATCACACACTTTAGGGTTACAAATTGATCAAACTCACCTTAAAACTATATAGGTATCCTGAATATCAACCTCAACATCCTTGGGGTTTTGCACCATGAAGTTAATGGCCAAATATTTCTTCTTGTCATACCATAGAGTCTGTGCTCCTTGACTATCAATAAAAACAAACAAATCATCATTAAAATATTGTTATATTGCATATGTTAACAGACTAATCACTAAATACCATTTTATTATAATGTAACAAAATGTATTTTCATTTGCATTATATGCCCAATTTACAAGGGATCTACCAACTGGCTAAAAGCACATGGGATAAGAGACCTGGAAACTTCATTTTACAGCGCTAGTGTATAAACCTAGTCTGTCAAATTAGAAAACTGCTTCTTAGCAATACATACCACTCCTCTGGTCTGGGAAGGTTTTTTGGTAACATGGCCATCTTGTTGGTACTTTGTTGATTCTAGGGAGATAATATGCTCCTGGACAGTTATGGTTCTTTTGAAGTTGACTGAGAAAGCAAGTAACCTACTCAGAATAGTTAGCAGTCTATCTACTAGGACCTGCACTATTTTTAGATCAGCTGGTATCAGCTGCTAGGGGTACATATCCCCTCCCCCCTACACTTCCCTATCCCTATAGGCTGTAGTAGAACTCTCTGGAAAGAAGGGGCATTTTCAGTTTTCACTCCAGGACCACCCCACCTTCTGTCAACTCAAGAAGATGGGGGAGGGAAATGAAAAGCTTGCCAGAAGACAGACAGAAACTGATAGTTGCCTCATTTGCCATTTTTAAATAGGGTTGAAGAACTTATTGTCAATATGCTTATTATTGGTCAAAATTGGAATACAAATAGACTCAAGGTTGTGGAAGAAAGTCACACAACAGTCACACACCAGAGGCCTACAAAATGTGGGACATTGCTACATATTCATATTATTTAAATAGCTAAAGTGGATGAAAATAGTATTACCTGGATACTTTTAATTTCAGTGCATTTCCATAAGTTGTCTCAATAAATGCAAGAACCCATTCTCGTGGGGAAAGTATTTCAGCAGCTTTTATTTTGAATGCAGAAGCTGAAAATTGGAAATACTACAGTTGCTAACTTAGTTGGTCATGGCTAGAAGGGATCCAGCTTTTGTCAAATTAACGTCAGAATTAACTTTTCGTAGCAGGTTAGTAGAACTTAAGCAGCAGGTTAGTGTAACGGATGTGAAATGGCTAGCTAGTTAGCGGGTACGCGCTACTAGCATTTCAATCAGTTACGTCACTTGCTTTGAGACCTGAAGTAGGGTTTCCCCTTGCTCTGCAAGGGCCGCGGCTTTTGTGGAGCGATGGGTAACGACGCTTCGTGGGTGTCAGTTGTTGATGTGTGCAGAGGGTCCCTGGTTCGCGCCCGGGTCGGGGCGAGGGGACGCCGTAAAGTTATACTGTTACATTAGGAGCATTAACGTAGCAGGTTAGGAGAATTAGGTTAAGGTTAGGAAAATGGTTAGGGTTATCTAAAATGCAACAATTTATGTTAATGTCATGGAAATTACCATCAGGGACACCTGAAGTCAATATTAAATGAATCATTCTTTATTATCAGCAAGCTGGAGAGGTTCCAACAAACTTAATGCACCATAGTACACGTCAGTCTGGAGCTCTCCCGGGGCAGTCCCGTTAGTTCTCTTATATACTGCTTTCACAGACAAGTTATATTTGCATGATTTAGCTTATTCATTATTCATAATTAATTCATAATTAGCGTTTGGTTCCTGCATGTGACTGGCACGGTCTCCTATCTTAACTTATAGAACATATTCTGGGCGTTCAACCAAAAGGTCTGAGGAGGGGGTCATGATCATCTCTACCCAGCACCTACAGGAATCAATGATTGTATGAGACAAGATGTACAATTCAAGGCTTTCTCTTCAGACAACATTTTCCATCACATTAATTTGACAAGCTAGCTAGCTACTGGAGTGCGTTCATTTCGCTTGAACGTTTGCTATGTTGTGAAACGGCTTTTACTGAACGTCACGTTTCCCCAAAATGTTCTTGTACATTCTTTCGAACAGACTTTGAGGCATGTCTGCTCTGTTCGGTGGGCAATCTGCAGCAACCTCTCTTCATACTTATTTTGGTAAATTTCTAAGATAGGACAAGCGGGAAGCGGGGACAGTCCAGTACAGTAGGGGACGTTAATGGGCGGGGCCACAACGATAGCTAGTCATACACCGTTAGACTGTGGCCTGTCGGAAACTGTTTTCTGTTAATGATGCTAAGGGCAGGTGTTCGGCAGGCAGGAGTGAAGGACACTGTGTGCTAGCTTAGCCAGCTAGTCCTAAGGAGGACTCCGGTACACAGCAGACGGGGGCGACACTGTGTGCTAGCTAGCACATGGTGTCACTAACTATCAAGCTAGTGTAACCGGTGTGAAATGGCTAGCTAGTTAGCGGGGTGTGCGCTAATAGCATTTCAATCAGTGACGTCACTCGCTCTGAGACCTTGAAGTAGTTGTTTCCCTTGCAGATTTTGTGGAGCGATAGGTAACGATGCTTCAAGGGTGACTGTTGTCGATGTGTACAGAGGGTCCCTGGTTCGAGGCCAGGTAGGGGTGAGGAGAGGGACGGAAGCAAAACTGTTACATTGATGCTGTTGACCCGTATAACTGGTTGCTGCAGAAAAGGAGGAAGTCAAAAGGGGAGTGAATGTAACCGGTGTGAAATGGCTAGCTAGTTAGCGGGGTGTGTCAATCAGTGACGTCACTCGCTCTGAGACCTTGAAGTAGTTGTTTCCCTTGCTCTGCAAGGGCTGTAGCTTTTGTGGAGTGATGGGTAACGATGCTTCAAGGGTGACTGTTGTCTATGTGTGCAGAGGATCCCTGGTTCGAGCCTAGGTAGGGGTGAGGAGAGGGACGGAAGCTATACTGTTACACTAACAAGTACACAGTGTCGTCCCAGCCTCCCGCCTGCTGTGCTAGCGGGAGGCGGGACTATCGCTAGAGTGTCCTTCGGCCGTGCCTGTCGGCAATGGTTTTCTCCGGTATGCAGCAGGCGGGAGGCGGGGGCAACCCTGTGTGCTAGCTAACTAGCACACAGTGACACTAACTAGCAAGCTAGATAGATAGTTAGCTACCTAGCATGAGTGAGGTGGGGGCGACCGTAGTCCTTCGTTCACACCTTTCATTCACTTTTTACCTGCAGTTTTTTTAATAACGGTGAGGGCAGGCAGGAGTGAAGGGCACTGTCTACCGGTGTCGCTTCTGCTAGTGTTGATGACACAAGTTTACTGGAGAACTGAGACGAAGTAGAGACTCTGGACAGGGTGGATATTCGTATAATAAAAAGCAGTTTTATTCAGAGGTAAAGATATCTGATACAAGCATGCATGGACTCGTTCATTCAGCTCGTAAGGAACCTGCAGACAGAGCCCAGATAACAGAAATACATAGTCATTTTATACAGGACAGAAAGTAGGTTGAGTCTGGTAGATCTGGTTTTCTGGTTGGTCCTGATCAGGTTGTTGTCTTCTCAGATTGGTCCGGATGAGCTGTGCGTCATCCTTCTGAGTCTTGCAGCAAAAGTTCTTTGTTACCAAATGTTCAGCTAAAACAGGAGATTAGGTGTGTGCGCAGATGTTCCTATTTAATCAGTGTTTATGAAAGGTTTATGTCAGCCCTCTGTCCTTGGTTATGTGTGTGTCTCATTATTTCGTGAAATGCAGACCCAAGCACTCTTTTCTTATCAGTGTTTATGGAAGGTCTGTGCCAGCCCTCTGTCCTTGGGTGTGTGTGGGTCTCAGGTTCTGCTCATGAGTTTGTAAGAAACCCTGCTTAGAAAGAAGTTAGTTATAACAACGTAATAGCAATATGCTTGTGTTATTTTAAATGGTATTTATTACACTAGCTAGCAAGGTCTTCTGTATGCAGGGGCGAAAAAACTCAAATACTTTTATTTCCCTTTTGACCCACATTCCAAAGTGTCACACAGGCATGATATGGCGCTCGAGGGGAGGGGGTGTTCATTAAATAACTAATGGAATGCTAGAGGGAGGAACGCCCCGATTTGCAAGCTGCAGTTGTTTACTATTGGGGCTTGTGGAAAGTAGGTGTCGAAAGCACTCTGCTGGTTAGACGGTTTTGATTGAGCTGTGGGTTTTTTCTTCAGTTTCTTACCAAGCAACTACCTCATGCTAAATTCCAGCGAGAGTTTGGACTTTTGTTTTTGTAATTGTACATTTACAGTTGTAAACTGACGGTTGTTTCTTTTTTATTAAAATTATTGATAATGGGTGTACTGTTGCTTCATGAGTTGTATGTGCGTGTTTACTGTGACTGTCACCCAGATATTGTTGACAACTGTCGCATTTTCGCTAAGCCATTCTCCTAACTTGCCACGTTAATTATCCTAACCTTCTACATGAATTATCCTTACCTGCCACGTTATCTCTCTTAAACTGCTATGTAAACATTAAACTGACCCGCTGTGCACATAGCTATGGCCGGGCCAACCAATAATAGAGCGCTGATGTTACACCCGTCGCTGTTCATCCACCCACGGAAGTTTTAAACCCATCGCTTGTGAGCCACCCACTTATTTTGCAACGCCTACTTTCAGACACATCGATACAACACCAGTGCACTGGTCGCAGATGTATCGTCTCGTGGTGTAGCCCAATCAGCGACGCAAAACGATATTGAGTGACAAAAAAATCTACCCAATTAGCTGATCCACTCCTTTCAACACACCCACTCACTGATACTAGAGACACCTTTGAGGAGATAGGAAACTCCATTGAGATCGTATTAACACCCATTGTGGACGTTGACTATGCGTCGTCAAAGGGCCTCGCGGTGCATTCTGGTATATGGGAGGGCTATGCGTCGTCAGAGGGCTCTCCTTCAAGGAGTGATTGGGAGTCATTTGGGCGCCAACTCAAAAAAACAACATTAGCATGAATTACACATCTTTTTACAAATTACAACTCTCACTATTTTCCGAGATGCAAGTTGACTAATTTGTCAGTAACACCAAATAGCAACCGCGTGACGCAGCATGACAACGTGAACGCTTTTTGTGGACATTCTGCTGTTTGGGGCCTTATAAGGTCCTCCATTGATAGCCTAAAGGGATTCCTATCTCTTCGTTTCTCTAATATCTCTGCACATACTCCAGTTCGGTCGCCATATTGGCCTGCACCTTTCAACTTGAAGTGATTTCAACAAGTTCTGGGCTAGTGAGCTTCTGCATAGTTGTACTGTGGATTTATTACATTATATTTATTTAAATTGATTTCAATGGCGTTTCAGTGTCAAAGGGACTGTTACATGCAAGAGGTATGAGGGAGAGAGAGTAACATTTGTCTACCTTGTGCTTTTTTTTAAGAGCAGGTACAATCAGGAGTTTGCTACTTACTGTTAGCTGAAAGGATCCGAGCCGACATGACAGCTAGCTAGTTAACGTTGTTACAGTAAATTGTAATCTCTTTGTGTGTGTAGCCTACTTTAGTTAGATAACGTTAGTAGTTGACAGGCAGAGTGAAATATTGTTTACACGATATCTAGTCTTCCAATGCCATGATGAAATGTCAATCAAAAAGCACGTTAGTCACACAATAATAAGGGATGGCTGCCGGTTTACGGGCTCCTAACCAACTCTGCTATTGTTTTTTCCCCCCGCATTGTTTGTGACTAATTTTGTACGTAATGTTGCTGTTACCGTCTCTTATGACTGAAAAGAGCCCCTGGACATCAGAACAGCGATTACTCACCACGAACTGGACGAATATTTTTTTTCTTTAATGAGTCGCGAAGGATATACTGATTTGTCGAGACAAGGCCCAAATCCCCATCATCAGCTTGAAGAAAGTAATTGTCTTGTAAAAATTCCCCGGACAAGTAGGTAAACCACCACTACCCTCGGTATTATTGGCCAACGTGCAATCATTGGAAAACAAACTACGATCTACGATTTAAGACTGCCCTACCAACGGACATTAATAACTGTATTATTTAAACTGGGTGGTTCGAGCCCTGATTGCTCATTGGCTGACAGCCGTGGTATATCAGACCGTATACCAAGGGTATGACAAAACATGTATTTTTACTGCTCTAATTACGTTGTTAACCAGTTTATAATAGCAATAGGGCACCTCTGGGGTTAGTGATATATGACCAATATACCACTGCTAAGGGCTGTGTCCAGCACTCCACGTTGCGTCGTGCTTAAGAACATCCCTTTGCTGTGGTACACCACCCCGTCGGGCCTTACTTCTTAAATACCTTATGTTTCACCAACACTTGGCTAAACGACGACATGGATAATATAGAGCTGGCTTGTTTCTCTTGTGTTTCGGCAGGACAGAGCAGCTACTAATGGTAAGATGAGGGGCAGGGGTGTGTGTCTATTTGTCAATAGGTGCTGGTGCGTGATGTCCAATATTAAAGAAGTCTCGAGGTTTTGCTCGCCTGAGGTAGAATACCTCATGATAAGCTGTAGACCACACTATCTACCAAGAGAGTTCTCATCTACTCAGGCTCCCGAGTGGCGCAGTGGTCTAAGGCACTGCTTCTCAGCGCTAGAGGTGGCACTACAGACCCTGGTTCGATTCAAGGCTGTATCATAACCGGCCGTGATTGAAAGTCCCATAGGGTGGCGCACAATTGGCCCGGCGTCGTCCGAGTTTAAATAAGAATTTGTTCTTAACTGACTTGCCTAGTTAAATAAATATTTAAAAAAAATATTCATAGCTGTCTATTTACCACCATAAACTGATGCTTGCGCAAAGACCGCACTCAACGAGCTGTATAAGGCCATAAGCAAACAATAAAATGCTCATCCAGAAGCGGTGCGCCTAGTGACCAGGCACTTTAATGCAGGCTAACTTAAATCTGTTTTACCTAATTTCTACCAGGATGTGCAAGCAGAGGAAAACAAATCTGACTGTAATTCTATCCCCTTGATTCCTGCATACAAGCAAAAACTAAAGTAGGAAGTACCAGTGACTCGCTCAATACGTAAGTGGTGACGCGGATGCTACGCTACAGGACTGCTTTGCTATCACAGACTGGAATATGTTCCGGGATTCATCCAATGGCATCGAGGAGTATACCACCTCAGTCACCGGCTTCATCAATAAGTGCATTGACGACATCGTCCCCACAGTAGAAGTACATACATTTCCCAACCAGAAGCCATGGATTACAGGCAACATCCGCACCGAGCTAAAGGCTAGAGCTTCCGCTTTCAAGGATTGGGACACTAATCCGGACACTTATAAGAAATCCCACTATACCCTCAGACGAACCATCAAATAGGCAAAGCGTCAATAGAGGACTAAGATTGAATCCTTCTACACCGGCTCTGACGCTCGCCGGATGTGGCAGGGCTTGAAAACTATTAGTACAAAGGGAAACCGAGCTTCCCAGTGACGCGAACCTACCAGACGAGCTAAATGCCTTTTTTTTATGCTCGCTTAGAGGCAACCAACACTGAAGCATGCATGAGAGCACCAGCTTTTCCGGACGACTGTGTGATCACGCTCTCCGTAGCCGATGTAAGCAAGACCTTTTAAACAGCATTCACAAAGCCGCGGGGCCAGACGAATTACCAGGACATAGACCCTCTCCAATTCGCATACCGCCCCAACAGAGCCACAGAATGCAATCTCAATTGCACTCCACACTGCCCTTTCCCACCTGGACAAAAGGAACACCTATGTGAGAATGCTGTTCATTTACTACAGTTCAGCGTTCAACACCATGGTGCCCACCAAGCTCATCACTAAGCTAAGGATCCTGGGACTAACCCCCTTCCCCCCTCTGCATCTTGATCCTGGACTTCCTGACGGGCCGCCCCCAGGTGGTAAGGGTAGGCAACAACACATCTGCCACGCTGATCCTCAACACTGGGGCCCCTTAGGGGTGCGTGCTTAGTCCCCTCCTGTACTCCTTGTTCACCCACGGCTGTGTGGCCAAGCACGACTCCAACTTCATCATTAAGTTTGCTGATGACACAACAGTGGTAGGCCTGATCATCGACAATGATGAGACAGCCTATAGGGAGGTGGTCAGAGACCTGGCAGTGTGGTGCCAGGACAACAACCTCTCTCTTAATGTGAGCAAGATAAAGGAGCTCATCGTGGAATACAGGAAAAGGAGGGCCGAACAGGCCCCCATTGACAGGACTGAAGTGGAGCGGGTTGAGAGTTTCAAGTTTCTTGGTGTCAACATCACCAACAAACTGTCATGGTCCAAACACACCAAGACAGTTGTGAAGAGAAAACGACAACACCTTTTCCCCTCGAGACTGAAAAGATTTGGCATGTGTCCCCAGATCGTCAAAAGGTTCTACAGCTGCACAATTGAAAGCAACTGCTTGGCATCTGACTGTAAGGCGCTACAGAGGGTCGTGCGTACGGCACAGTAGATCACTGGGGCCAAGCTTCCTGATATCCATGACCTATGTCCTTGGTGGTGTCAGAGGAAGGCCCAATAAATGGCCAAATACTCCAGTCACCCAAGTCATAGACTGTTCTCTCTGCTACCGCACGGCAAGTGGTGCCTGAGGGCCAATTCTAGGAACAAAAGGCTCCTTAACAGCTTCTGCCCCCAAGCCATAAGACTGCTAAACAACTAAAGGGTCTCCCGGACTATTTACAGTGACCCCCCCCTTTGTTTTTACACTGCCGCGACTTGCTGTTTATTATCTATGCATAGTCACTTTACAAATTACCCCGACTAACCTGTACCCCGCACATTCACTCGGTACCGGTAACACCTGTATATAGCCTCGTTATTGTTATGTAAATGTATTGTTACTTGTTTTGTTTTTTACTTTAGTTTATTTAGTAAATATTTTCTTAACTCTATTTCATGAACTGCATTGTTGGTTAAGGGCCTGTTAGTAAGCGTTTCACTGTAAGGTCTACACCTGTTTTTTTGTGCGTGTGACTGATTTTGATTTGAAATCAAGCTAGCTAACAGCTAGCTAACAGCTAGCTAGCTGGCATAGACCGGATTTAACTGACATGGGTCTGTTTGTTTATGATCCTAATGCAAGTTTTTCTGCTTAATGAAATTTAATGTAGTCCTGTTTTCAAGCCTGAAAAGCCATGGTCGCTGTTTCTTTCATAGCTCTCTTGATTTATGAAATAGCTACTACCAAAGAAACTGAATTAAACCAAGATATCTGTGCTACCAAATATACTGGTAACAAGCTCTTGTCTGTGCTACTACCAGCTGTTGTTCGAGCTAAATGTGTTTCCAAATGCCAGAGTCACTGACTGGGTACATTTTTCCTTGGCATAAATTAGGTGTTTTCAACTGACTGTCATCATAATGTTGCAAATTGTCTTTCTCTCTGCAGTTTGTCACCTCAGTGGTGGCTTGCTCACCTGGTGAAATGAAACAAGAAATCAATGGGAAGAAAGAAACCGTTAAAGGCTTCAATGTCAAGCTCCAAGACACCATATTGTTTCCTGAGGGAGGTGGTCAGGTAAGTACAGGAAAGCTAAAATGTTCACTGAACTACCCCTCTCTTTTTGGTGAGAAAAGGATGGGGTGTTGTGGTGTGCTGTAAGTGGTAGGACGCAGGCTTACACTTAGTATCTTCGATCACCAGCCAGATGACCACGGGCTGATTGGAGATGTGCCGGTGCTGCGGGTGACGAGGCAGGGAGCTGAGGCTGTGCACTTTGTGAGTTCAGCTCTAGAGGTGGGCCAGGAGGTGCAGCTGAAGGTGGACTGGGAGCGGAGGTTTGACCACATGCAGCAACACTCAGGTAAGAGCACAGACAGGATTTACTGTATGTGCAGTGCAAAACTGTACAATTCAGCTTCTCAGAAACAATGACATGTATTTATGCAGTACGATTAAGCGGTGCGTTCAGTATAGCCTACTTGAAGGTACCGTTGCATAAATCCTGACTTGTTTTTACTTGGTCCTTAGGGCAACATCTAATCACAGCTATTGCAGAATCCATGTTTGGGTACAAAACCACATCCTGGTAAGCATGCAGAAAGCACATTGATTTCAGTGCCTGCACTTGTACAAAAAAGTAATGCTTTGGTTACTAGCTACATAATTTCATTTTTAACATGACCATTAAGTGAAGTTAGCATTTTTTGCATCAATCTTTCTCTTTAATTGGCATGTTCTAGGGAGTTGGGGCGTCAGCGCAGCACCATAGAGCTGGACACTCCCTCCATGAAGCCTGCCCAGATGGAGGCCCTCGAGGCAGCAGTCAATGAGAAGATACGTGCTCATGTTCCCGTCGCTGTTCAGGTCCTCTCCTTAAATGACCCTGCATTGGAACAGGTGGGCATCATTCATATCGAGTAAACACAAAAAAATGCACCAGAGAAAAGATTGTCAGTAATAATACAATACAGGCGGCTATGTCACTATGCACTATTTCTCCATATTTCACGTCGCTTTTGGGACTATACGTTTCTATCTGACGTTTTGGTAAAAATGTGTTATTGCGTAGTTGCTCTATACGTGGTCCTTTACATGTGAGGTACACTATATATACAAAAGTATGTGGACACCCCTTCAAATTAGTGGATTCTTCTATTTCAGCCACACCCGTTGTTGACGTGTAAAAATAGAGCACACAGTCATGCAATTTCCATAGACAAAAATTGGCAGTAGAATGGCCTTATTGAAGAGCTCAGCGTGGCACCGTCATAGGATTCCACCTTTCTAACAAGTCAGTTCCTCAAATTTCTGCCCTGCTAGAGCTGGCCCTTTAGTGGAGGGAAATCTTAACACTACAGCATACAATGACATTCTAGACAATTATGTGCTTCCAACTTTGTGGCAACAGTTTGGGAAAGGTGGAATCCTAATGACAATGCCCCCGTCCACAAAGCGAGGTACATACAGAAATGGTTTGTCAAGATTGGTGTGGAAGAACTTGACTGGCCTGCACAGAGCCCTGACCTCAACTCCACTGAACAACTTTGGGATGAATTGGAACGCCGACTGCGATCCAGGCCTAATCGCCCAACATCAGTACCTCACAAATGCTTTTGTGGCTTAATGGAAGCAAGTCCCCACAGCAATGTTTCAACATCCAGTAGAAAGCCTTCCCAGAAGAGTGGAGGCTGTTACAGCAGCAAAGGGGGACCAACTCAATATTAATGCCCGTGATTTTGGAATGAGATGTTCGACGAGCAGGTGTCTACATACTTTTGGTCATGTAGTGCATGTCAGATTTTTGGGGGGGGAGGGGGGGGAAATTACGATGAAAGAAACATAAAAGTTCTATCTGCGCAAACACCTTTTAACTTGGTGCTATGAGGTTCTATCTGTTCCAATCACACAATGCTGGGTTGTCAATCAAAATAATGTATGTAAGGTGATATACTAATTGAATCATGAAAGACCAAGACATCACAAAACAGTTCTGAGATCTGGGACTTGAAAAATACTTATTTCAAAACTATACAGTGCATTCGGAAAGTATTCAGACCCCTTGACTTCTCCCACATTTTGTTACGTTACAGCCTTATTCTAAAATGGATTAAATACTTTTTTCCCCCTCATCAATCTACCCACAATACCCCATAATGACAAAGTGAAAACAGGTTTTTAGAAATGTTTGCAAATGTATTAAAAATAAAAAACGTATATCTTATTTATATAAGTATTCAGACCCTTTGCTATGAGACTCTAAATTCAGCTCCGGTGCATCCTGTTTTCATTGATCATCCTTGATGTTTCTACAACTTGGATTCAACTGGTTGCATCACCACCTGGTATGGCATCTGCTTACTGACTCGGTTCCGATACCCCCTGTATATAGCCTCGTTATTGTTATTATTTCACGATAAGGTTGTTGTATTCGGGCACCTGTGATGATAAATAAAGTTTGATTTGATATCAGAGCAAAAACCAAGCAATGAGGTTGAAGGAATTGTCCGTGGAGCGCCAAGACAGGATTGTGTTGCCACAGATCTGTGGAAGGGTACCAAAAAAATGTTTGCAGCATTGAAGGTCCCCAAGAACAGTGGCCTCCATCATTCTTAAATGGAAGAAGTTTGGAACCACCAAGACTCTTCCTAGAGCTGGCCGCCCTGCAAAACTGAGTAATCGGGGGAGAAGGAGCTTGGTTAGTGAGGTGATCAAGAACCCGGTGGTCAATCTGACAGAGCTCCAGAGTTCCTCTGTGGAGATGGAAGAACCTTCCAGAAGGACAACCATCTCTACAGCACTTCACCAATAAGGTTCTATCAGCGCAAAGCATAGTTCTGAGATATTGAGCATCGAAGTTCTCACATCCCAGAACTGTTTTGTAGTGAATTCTTTCATTACCCATTTAAGGTCCTCGCCTAAAAAAATAAATAAAATAAAAAGGTACCAGAAAGAGTATAGAAATCCCCCCAATTTTTTTTTAGGGGGGTTCAATCGCAGATAGAACGTTATGGCTCTCAAATGTCAATCTGGGTTCAACCATAAGGTCACAGAATGTTTAAATTATTTCAATAAAAACTAGACATTTAATGATTAAATAATGAGAATACCTTTCCATCTTTCTAAAAACATCAAATATATGAATTCATGTTCATCACACATTTGTTGAAGTGATAGTTACCTAAAATGACAAATACATTATATCCAACGGATAACTAGCAACATTGCTAAAGCTTAGCTAGGGATGAGTAAACATATATACATTTTCTGGTCTCTGACACCAAAAGTAAACTATACTTGCTAGTTATCAATAAAATGTGGTAAGTTTGTAAATTTAGTGAAATACCCCTTCCATGGAGATTTTCATATTGTCATAGAACAAGACAAAAACAGCAATGCCTCTCCCAAGGGCCTTAAGCATGTTTAAGGCACCTGTATTTGTTTTTACCATAGATCTTCTTCCCAAAAAGTGGTGGGAAAAAATCTAAGTAACAGAAAAAGAGGACCAGAACCTATGATATGAATAATCAAGGACTTAGGACTACATGTTTAAATCTGCAAAATGTACAGTCCATTCAGAAAGTATTCAGACCCCTTGACTTTCCACTTTGTTACATTAGTCTTACTCTAAAATGGATGAAATAGTTTTTCCCACTCACCCCACACACACTACCCCATAATGACAGAGAAAAAAAAGAACACAGACCCTTTACTCAGTACTTTGTTGAAGCACCTTTGGCAGCGATTACATGGTATGACACTACAGGCACACCTTTATTTGGGGAGTTTCTCCTCAAGCTCAGTCAGGTTGAATGGGGAGCGTCACTGCACAGCTATTTTCAGGTTTCTCTAGAGATGTTCGATCAGCAAGCCACTCCTGCATTGGCTTGGCTGTGTGCTTAGGGTCGTTGTCCTGTTGGAAGGTGCATCTTCGCCCCCAGTCCTGAGCGCTCTGGAGCAGGTTTTCATTAAGGATCTCGCTGTACTTTGCTCCGTTCATCTTTCCCTCACCCCTGACTAGTCTCCCAGTCCCTGCCTCTGAAAAACATCCCCTCAGCATGATGCTGCCACCACGCTTCACCGTAGGGATGATGCCAGGTTTCCTCCAGACGTGACACTTGGCATTCTGGCCTAAGAGTTCAACCTTGGTTTCAGACCAGAGAATCTTGTTTCTCATGGTCAGAGTCCTTTAGGTGCCTCTTGGCAAACTCCAAGCGGGCTGTCATGTGCCTTTTACTGAGGAGTGCCTTCCGCCTGGCAACCCTAACATAAAAGGCCTGATTGTCCCAAGGTTTCCAGTCTTGCCAAAGCTGTGTTGACTTCCCTTGTGACGTATTTACCCATGAGCTGTGTGAAATGACTACTGTATATTTTAACTCGTCGTGTTGTATATCTACTAGGTGAGGAGTCGCGGTCTCCCGGACGACGCAGCGGGGCCTATCCGGATCATCGACATCGAGGGCATTGACGTCAACATGTGCTGTGGGACCCACGTGTCCAACCTCAGTCACTTACAGGTGGAACCTCCAGACCTTACACAACTGTCAAACACTGTCACCTTTACAGTATGGGGTTATGTTTATGTCCTAACCACACCGCCTCCCCTCCTACTTTGCTGATGGGTTTAATATGTGATGCTATGTAGCTCACCTCTTGTATTTTTAATGTGGCTTAATATGGCTTTATGGATGTAACGCTTCTCTCACTTTTTGACAGATTTGAATCTGTGTTTTAGGTCATAAAACTCCTGGGGACTGAGAAAGGAAAGAAGAACAAAACTAATCTGTTATTTCTAGTGGGAAACCGGGTCCTGAAGTATGCTGAGAAAAGCTACAGCACAGAACGCTCACTGGTATCCCTCCTCAAGTGAGTTCTGTGAGGCAATGCTGAATGTGGCAAGAACCTAATGTGCTATAAATTATATATAGTGATTTTAAAATGCAATCGATGTTAAGAAATAAAGTCTGTAACACTTGATTGGACTGTGTTTGACAGAACGGGACCAGATGATCATGTTGATACAGTGGACAAGATCCAGAAGACTGTTAAGGGGCTACAGAAAGTGAGCTATTGAAAACCTTCTGTTGCTCTGAAATTCCCCTATTCTGCCTTCAATTTAATCATTAAACAAACTGTTTTCATTTGACAGAGTAACCTGGGCCTACTGAGAGACATGGCTGTTCTAATAGCCCAGAACTTCAAGTGCAACCCAGAGAGGGGCAACTTCTTTACCTTACACAAGTGAGGGTCTCTCCACATAGAGTACGGCAGGTAGCCTAGCAGTTAGAGCATTGGGCCAGTAACCGAAAGTTCGCTGGTTCGAATACCCGAGCCAACAAGGTGAAAAATCTGTGGATGTGCCCTGGAGCAAGGCACTTGAAACTCATTTGCTTCAGGGTCGCTGTGGTTCTATGGCTGACTGCAATAACAAGTCATTTCACTGCACCTATCCAGTGTATGTAACAGTAAAAACATATTTTTCCTTCTATTTTTTGATGGACAGATGATATGACTTGGCTGATAATCTGTCATTGAACGTTTTCATCAGTTTATTAAAATAGTCAAGATCATTTTTTCTCTGTTTAGGAAGGAGGGTGACAACGAGTTCATGAGCATCATAGCCAATGAAATAGGCACTGAGGTAAGATTATTACTCTTTATGTTCCGTGTCTAGTATTCTTTAGTGAAATGCATCTAAGGTTTACTGTAAGTAGCGTTGTACCATGATTGACTACATTGGAAATTAAGAGGTGTTATGAATACCTAATATACCATTATCACTCCTGTTTTTTTTTGTCTCGTAGGAGACGCTGGTTTTCCTGACTGTTGGAGAGGAGAAAGGACCAGGGCTGTTCCTGCTGGCAGGACCCAGTGGGAAAGTGTCTGAACTGGGACCACGGTAAGAACTGAATGGGCTCGGCATTAGGAAATCCATTTGATTGGCTCCTGTTCAGGCGCTTGGATGGTTTGTGTTTCGACTAAATGTAAAGTGGGTTCTTATTCTGCAGAATAAACTAGGCAATGTCCCTAAATAGTCAGTATTTCAAACTCAGACAAAGACTTTGTCTGAAATGTATAACAACTTGGTGCTGTGTCTGTATTGCAGAGTGTTGGAGATGCTCCAGGGCAAAGGGGCTGGGAAGAACGGGCGCTTCCAGGGCAAGGTAAACAGCATGGCACGCCGAGGGGAGGTGGAGACCCTAATACAGGAACACTGCAAGAACGAGCAGTAATGGATGACTGGAGTGTATATACCCCCCCCAAGCACATGATGACCGCAACATAGGTGACTCACTGCAGTTCTCGACCAGCTTTGCTAGCAGGTCAAAATAGGCTATATTGTAAAATGTATGAAAACAAAAATGAGCATTTTGGTCTTAATTTAAGGTTCGGGTTAGCAGTGTGGTTAGATTTTAAAATCAGATTTGATGACTGTGGCTGTGCCTGCTAGTGACCACTGCAGAACTCTGCAAAATACATCACAATAAATTCCAACCTGTGCTTTGCTAAGTAATGATACTTCTGACCTCGGTGTACAGTCTAAATCAAGGACCTGTATACATGGAGTGTACAAAACATTAAGAACACCTTCCTAATATTCAGTTGCACCCCCCCTTTTGCCCTCAGAATAGCCTCTACAAGGTGTCGAACGCGTTTCACAGAGATGCCTGCCCATGTTGACTCCAATGCTTCCCACAGTTGTCAAGTTGTTTGGATGTCCTTTGGGTGGTGGATGCACACAGGAAACTGTTGCGTGTGAAAAACCCAGCAGCATTGCCGTTCTTGACCCACTGAAGGGGCTCTGCATTGGGACCTACTACCATATCCCCCGTTCAAAGGCACTTAAATCTTTTGTCCTGTCAATTCACCCTCTGAATGGCACACATACACAATCCATGTCTTAAGGCTGAAAAATACTTCTTAAACGTGTCTCCTGCTCTTCATCTACACTGATTGAAGTGGATTTAACAGGAGAAATCAATAAGGGATCATAGCGTTCACCTGAAAATGGCGCCGACAGATGGGGCTGCCGTGCTTCTAGCTCTTAGGCAACTTTGCAGTATTTTGTTTTTATGTGACAAGTAAAATGTGATTCGATTCACCTGGTCAGTCTGTCATGGGAAGAGCATGCGTTCCTAATGTTTTGTACACTCGGTGTACATTTTTACTTTTTTGGCTATATCGTATCATTTAATGAAAACAAAAATTGGCTAAATGGTCTTAATTTAAGGCAAGGGTTAGGCATTAAGGTTAAAATCAGATTTTATGGCTTTGGCAGTGCCAGCTAGTGACAACTGCAGAGCTGCATCCAGGACCAGATTCATTTCAGTAAAAGTCTACCTGTGCTTTGCTAAGTAACGATACTTCTGACCTCAGAGATGACCACAGTGTACAGTCTAAATCAAGGAGTTGTATATATTATGAGTAAGAATACTAGATATATTCATGAATATAAGTTAGGGAAAATGGCAAAATTAACATGTTTAACATGTTGGACTAAGGAAGCACACCCATGTAATTAATGATTAACATTGCATTAATTTGAATGTGTTTGAAGATATCTTTTTAAATTGTATTTGTTCTGTGCTTATCAGTCTATTTTTTTAATTATTTTGTATATTTCACCTTCAATAAATCAAAGGAAAGTATATACATTTGGACAGTCATTTTCATTTGGTCTGCAGTTGCATAACCAAAAGAAGGTCCGACCTTGTCAATTAACTTGCCAGTCAAATATTGATGGTTCAGCCAAGGCTGTCAGTTCTATGTATTTGCAGGGAGTGACGGCTGTGACGTGTGAACCTGTGTAATCAGTGAGCGTGAGGCCAAAGTCCAGGGTTCCATATACAGATGTAGGATCTTCATTTGATCACCCTGTTGCAGGAATGCAAACTTAGTGTATTTGAGCTTTACAAAGGCTTCTAAACCTTGTTATTTCCACTTTGAAATGTCAGAATTGATTTGCAGTATACATTTTTTTTTATCAACCCCTACAAACGTATTTCACATTTTCTGTTGCTGAAGGATCTGTATGGTTGATGACAATTGGTTTGGCTCATATTGTTAGCTGCTGATTTTGGGGTTTGAAAACCATGTCATGATTGTGCAGCAGGGTAGCCTAGTGGTTAGTGTTGGGCCAGTAACTGAAAGGTTGCTAGCTCGAGTCCCCAAACTGACAAGGTAAAAATCTGTTATTCTGCCCCTGATCAAGGCAGTTAACCCACTGTTCCTAGGCTGTCATTGAAAATAAGAATTTGTTCTTAACTGACTTGCCTAGTTAAATAAAAATGGTCATTTTACCACTGCTGCATTTTCTAAGTTTTTGTGGACTTGCTTATGGTTTATCAGTTATTTGTGTCATTAATGATAGGAAACAATGTTGAATGTGTCTGAACTGATACCTAACAGTATGTTTAGTAGTGTTAGATAAATAGCACATGGTCAGTGATGTATTTGAAAGATTTTTATTATAAATATCTGACAATTTCCAAAAATATTTAACAGGAAAAACACAGTTACAAAACAAATATGAACATAGTAATATATAACATTCTTAGAACACACTGTAAAGCAGGCCACTAAAGTTTTGGGCTCATATTCTCCTGGACTTTAGTTTGCTTTAACCTCATTTATATTAAAAAAAAAAAAAAAAAAAAAAAAGATGTCAAAGCAACTGCAAGGAAATATTCACTTTCTGGGCTCCTGAGTTCGCACTGAACTACTTCTAAATTATCATTTTTTTATACAATTAAATCAGTGTCTTAATTGCCTCTGAGTAATACGCTGGATAGTTCTTTCATTTCAGTGTCCACACTATGCGTATATAGGAAAATAAGACCTTTACAGTGAGTGACTGGATGAACGTATGTATGGTAGACAAAGACCACAATAGATTGTTCATCTATTTGGAAAGAACGTCAATATATGGAATGATTAAGGATTGAAGCACCAGTGAACACTGTTCAATTCTGGAGTGAGCTCCGTATACATAAGTCCAAGTGCGTCAGATGTCAACGACTTCACAGATGCTTCTTGCTCTGTACGCTGCTCAGCGCTCCTGACATGCAATAGGGGATGATGCTCACGGTTGCCAGGGGGACAGTGGCGCTCTTACAGAAAGACAGAAGGTAGAAGAGGGCGGCGGTGTGCGTGGGGGGCTTGAAGGAGTCAAAGAGGTGCAGCAGGAGCAGCGAGGTAATGATACATCCCACCCTGAAGGGGGTGCTGCTGTACTTCTTGCTCTCGGTGTAGAGGGGCGAGTGCACGCCCAGGCCCAGGCCAAACAGGGTGCCCATGTTGCGCAGGAGGCTGGCGAAGGGAGTGGAGTCCATGTGGACCCATTCAGCCCTCACACACCACTTCTGGGCTTTCGCCAGGGTCCACAGCAGGTCCACGCCCAGAGCCTTCAGCAGCACGTAGAAGCCCACAGCGAAGGAGAGCAGGAAGACGGTGGTGTAGAAGTACTTCTTCAGACTGGCTCCGTAGATCCACTGGGTTCTGTTGAAGGCCTCGGCCACAGCCATACCTGGAAATCAAATAGACGTCATATTAGCATCGTGTAGTTGAACAATCTGCACATTTTGTGTCATAGTTATGGGGGTTGTTATAAGGGCTTTATACTGACCTGTGATGACTCCACAGACGACTTGGTGGGGGAAGTGGGCAGCAATGAAGACTCTGGAGAGACAGACACACACCTGGACTGCCCAGAAGAATGCCCACAGAGTGCCCCGCAGATACCTGCCCAGACAAGGGGGAGAGGGCGAGGAACCGTCAGCAAATACGTCTATAGGCGTTTTGAAATCTGTCTGGCTGCTACAATAGTGTACAAGAAACCTCAAATACCACTAAACGTGTGTGACACTACAGGTGAGTAGGCTTCTACCACTGCACATGTAATCAGTTTAAATAGACTGTTGCTTTCTTTGTCAATTTCCCATATCAATTTGGATACGGTTTCACAACAAAACAACTCGAATGCACTCTGGCACATCCCCTTCCCTTCGACAACTAAAGTTAGTTTTCATGGTAAATCATCAGCTACGGTGCGGCAGAGAACATTGATAAGAACTGAACTAAAAATAGTAAACAAGGATAAGATAATTGAGGACAAGAGAAGGAGGGGTTGAATGCTCTGGAACTTACATGCCCTTGGTGGAAGATCTCGTCTTCTTCTTGGTCAGCATGATGGCTAGGATGGAGGTGACCAGCGTGTAGTAGACGCTTGCGGCTCCCATAGCGTGGCCAGAGGGACTGCCTACCAGAGAAAGGCATACTTCAGTCTATGGTCATAGCACTTTATTCAAGTAAAATGAAAACCCAACAATACGGTACAGGATTCTAAAACATGAATATTATCAACATCATGAAAATGATAAAGTGTTTGCTATATTCATTGAATCGCAGCATATATATTTCATATAAGGCATTATGGGAAAAAATAAATGGAAGTAAAGTGATGCTTCTTACCTGGGCCAGTCTCACAGGTCATGGGGTATTGTTCAATGTGAGGTGCAGTGGTATTGCTGTAGTAAGGTGTTTCATGAACCCACCAATACGGCCTCTCGCCAAACAGAATCCTGGAAGGAAAGCACAAGCCACTTAGACTGATGCAGGGAATTTAATTATCACATTTTATTTTATTAAATTGACAGGGACAGTGCACACACACAGACATTCACACCTACATTTCAATGTGTCCAGATGTAGCCGGAGGGACACATTTGATCAAGTTCTAAATTGGTATCCCAGTAAGCATTTATTTGAAGGGTACCTATATAATGACTTCATAACACACTCAAACCGTACATAACAGCAGTATATAAGCTCAGCTGGACTCACCACTTGAAGACCAGGTTGAGCCAGTCTCCGATCACTGCCACCCAGATGAGTTTGATACCCACCGACTCCCGCAGGTGGAACCAGAGGGGGAAGAAGATGAAGAAGGTGTTCCTGAGGTCAGCAGCCCAGGACACCCACAGGAACAAACCCTGGGAGTCCTTATAGTTGGTCTGGAGGTAATTAGTGGTGCTCACCCCATAGCCCTGAAAGGCATCCGTAACTGCCTCCATTTTCCAACTGTCCCGAGTGAACTGTCCGTCTAGGAAGCCAATGTGAGATGTGTTGCAGAAGGAGCGCACTGTAGCTATGTAAGAGTCTGCTGGTTGTTTTTATACCAGAGGGACCCACCACCCAAAGGCATGCACAACCTGATCTTTGAACCTTGCACATGTGTAATAAAACACAACAGGACAGGGGAGTTTGGGAGGGTTGTACAGTACTAACAGGAGAGACCATACAAACAAGTGCAAAGGAGGGGTAAAAACAAAAGTCAATCAGTGTCTCTGTGTCGCTCACCCTGAAACAGCATGGAGACAAAAATGCAAAATTTACGATTGACCAGTGGAATTCACATTAAAACCTAACAAATAGCCTACACTATAGTTTGTGGCAAAACAAGCCAACCAGGGGCATGTGTGGACAACCGCATTGCTTTTGCTTTTCTCTATTGAAATGCAAAATCCAATGTTTTACTTGTAATACAGTAAGTTGTCATTGTAAGACCATGAAATGGATAAGATAGGAACTAAAAGAGTCACGTGTACCAACTTACTAAGCCCACTTTTTGGCCAGTTTCAAAAAACGCATTTAAAAAATAAGAAATAAAAAAATGTCATATTATGAAAGGCTGGAAGAGATTGAGACCAGCACACTGTCGAAAAAAGGAGTAAATCCAAAACTGAGGCTTGAACGCAAAATAAATACATTTATTTTATATTATGAAAGGCTAAATAAATGTTGACGATATGCAAAATCATCCCATTCTTCAACGACCTGTAGATAATCTGTCAGTTATATAATGAATTTCTGATGATTTTGTGAAAATTGTGGTCAGCGTCCTGTGGCTAGCCCACCTGTCAGTTACATAAGGGAATCAATCATTAAATAGTGTGGGACTTACTGCAGAGATGCTGAAAAGATAACTGACCAATAAAACTAGGTCTTGGATATGGTACTTACCATGCTGTAAACAAGTCTGATTAGACAACCCCCAAGCCAGGACTCACCTCAGGCTTTAGCTTATTGGAAAGAAATAGTAAATTAACTTATCATTACAGCAGGTCATAAGGTCGGTGCATTTTTGATTGATTTCGTGCCATTCGTTTCGCATGATAATGATTGATGTGGTTGAAGTGGTAATGACATGAAAAGGTCAATCAATAGGTCAATCAATTTATATTGGCCTGCTTAACGTGTTCTTGCTACGATCTTTGCCAAGAGACGTACAGTCCTGGAGTGGAAAAACATTCACCCACTATCACACAGACATCCTGTTTCAGGGGCTAGCTTATCACTCCAGAGCAGAGAACTTCTGTTTACCGGTTTGGGAAACAGGAGCTCCATGTTGGGGTGTAGGCTAAAGGTCAGGGAGCCTGTCTACAACGTCCACTTGAAGGCAAACAAATGCCCTAACCTTGAATAAAGTCTGATGGGAACAGACAGTCCTGGAGCTCCAGAGGAGCTCTACCAGCTTTGGTGCACCTTCCCTGGGTTGCTGATCTGGATCCACACTGCAGTCATGGATCTTTTCCACAGCTGGGGTTGGAGGTGGCTGTCCATCTGCAGACCAAGTATGGGCATTATGAGGGCTGATTTAGACTCTACAGTGGCAGACCTGCATACCACCTTCTGTTTCTTCCCAGGCTGGTTCTATCTGCGCAGGGACGTGGGGGTCAAACTCATCTGGGTGGCCGCCATTGGGGACTGGCTCAACCTGGTCCTGAAGTGGTAAGGAACGGGTTAAATCAGGTTTCTGTCATTTTGTAGGTCATGGATTTTTACTACAAATTTGGAATAAATACACATGAACGAGAACTTGCGTTGTCTTGAAACTGGACCAGGTCGGCAATGCCATAGATAGACCAATGTGTGCCAGAGTATAGCAATGCGTATCACTCAACATACCTCAAGAATATAGTAGTATTGGGAAGTGGAAGCATTATTGTCTTAGTATGTAATAAATGAATGATCATAGGGCCATAACAACCTTTGCACTTTAGTATTGATTCCCATTCAGCAGGGTAAATACATAGAGAATAATCTTATCTGGAAAAGGAATTCAGTTGGAAGTGTACAGTGAATTCCAGTGGAGGCTGGTGACTTGAAAAATTGAGGAGGATGGGAGACCCACGTAGATATCAAAGTGTGTTTCAAAAATTGTCAAGAGTATTTATTTTAACCTAAAGCATTTAATAAAGACATTTATAGTACAATATTATAGGGAATGGGAACGAGAGGGCTACTTACACAGTGTTTGGAAGGGATCACAGCAGTGATTGAATGAGGGTATGAGGCATGAGTTGAGGTGTTCAGAGGCTTGACTTCAGTGCAGGACAGGATTTGTCTGGGAAGACAAAAAACAATAACACAACACATTACACAGTTAGACAAAAGAATAATGAGTTAGTCCAAGCAAGGAGTAAAATCATTGATGTGTAATAATGTGATTGTGTATGTGATTGACTCTAAATACAGTAATGAGAGAAAATTGATCGGGGTACTCACAGTGATTGGAGAGGAAACATTCAATGTGCCAGTGGATGAGCGGGTACATGAGACGTGGCTTCAGTTCATGTCAGGAGAGAGTTGACAATGGTAGTGGAGTGGAGTGGTCATCTCCTCTTAATCAGGGAACAGGAGGGGACTTAGCTCGAAATACAAATAGCAGATACATTCCATTACAGCTGCGCCATCGAAGGTTTGAACAAGTTTCTCCCTGAAGTTAAACACAGTTCACATCTTGCCCACTTGACACATCAAAATAGCCCAAGAAACATTCCTGAATAACGCCCTGATCATCCACATACCTGACGATAACTGACAACTGCAAGCAGACTGGTGGCACCATAGGTCCCAGAGCGGGGGGAAATTGTTACACCCTGGGGCCTGGAGTTTTTCCTTATCTGTTACCCTAACCAGGAAAACTCTGGATCCTATAAGGTATGACAGTGATTAATCAGTGGTAAAAATATTTTATATGGGCTATGATGGGAACAGTTTTTCCTAATCAAGTCACATGGTTTAAAGAAAATAAGAAAAAAAACTGAGGTGGATGAGAACCCTGTCAAACTGCAGCAACTTTAAACTTGTTCATATTCATTATATTTAGACTAGATTAGGAAGGGGATTTCCTCTACCTAGACACAGACAACAACTGATAGACAATAGAACTCACAGGGTTGAGCTTGCTTTATGAATGTTTGCATCATACAGTTCTATGCAGCTGTAGGCCTTCTAAAAAATGAACTCACATCTGTCATCACTATTGCTTGGTTCATTCCAGTTTATCCTGTTGGATTGAAAACGTATTGACAGCTTAGCCAACCCAGTTTTGAATATAAACCAACTTTGATCACATTCACATTTTCTCCTGACACACAAATGGACTATAAATACATAACGTTACCAATTAGTTTACCCTGACCAAGTGGACAACGCACATAGGCTGTATGCATATGCTCTTATTAGTAGCCTACAGTTGATTAGACTGAAAAATTGTCTAATTTTCATCCCATACAGCATGCCAGATCTCTAATGTTAAGGTGTAGCCTAGGCTGATGCAACATTTATATAATGCGTTTTTTGCTTGTGTCTGTCCGGAGTGAGTATGTATTTTCATCTTTGCTAAATAAAAAACGGAGGAAAATGGAATGCCTAAATGCACTGCATCAACCTCTTTCTTTAATCTAACTTTTAATGGATGATGTGATGTGAAGCTATCAAATCATTCGGAATTGATTTCGACATCCCAGAAAAGACATTTGAAAGTTCGATATGTTCAGCAAGTAACGAATTGTTACCGGGGGATTATTATTAAACATTACAGGCCATACTTAAACATTTAAAACTAGATAGAAAGTATGGAAAAACTATCATGGACCTATATATTTGCAAATAACTCCCCTTTTTTTCTGGCCTTCAAATAGATTTGGACAAACAAATCAGTACAACAACAAAAAACTGTGCGGCCCTCCATTGAATTTCAAAATCCTGATGTGGCCCTCAATTCCAAAAGGGGGTAGGTACGGTCTAGGGTTGTTTTGGAGCAGGGCCTTGTGTCTTGTTCATCTCCAGGTTCTTGCAGGTGGGCCTGTGGATGCTGCTGTGTACAGTGGAGCTGCTGGTGTGCATGTCCAGAGTCTACATGGCTGCCCACTTTCCCCACCACGTCATCAGTGGGGTCATCACAGGTCAGAGAACCAGGACTCTAGATGTCTAGATTTCAAGATGAAGAAACATGTACCCTTGTACCCAGCAGGTCCTGCTAACCTGAATGCTATTGCGCTGGCGTGGTTATTTTCTTTTCATGTTGTCGTCCTTTCCAGGAACTCTGGTGAAATGTGCAACCAGGCCTAGCAAGTAGTGTAGTGTAAAAGTTATTGTATCTTATTTCAATGATCTTGTAGCTTGATGACAATCTCCCTGGTCTCTATCCATGGCAGGTATCATGGTGGCTGAGTTCTTCTCTAGAGTGCAGTGGATCTTCAGAGCCAGTCTGAAGAAGTACTTCTACACCACCGTCTTCCTGCTCTCCTTCGCTGTGGGCTTCTACGTGCTGCTGAAGGCTCTGGGCGTGGACCTGCTGTGGACCCTGGCGAAAGCCCAGAAGTGGTGTGTGAGGGCTGAATGGGTCCACATGGACTCCACTCCCTTCGCCAGCCTCCTGCGCAACATGGGCACCCTGTTTGGCCTGGGCCGTGCACTCGCCCCTCTACACCGATACACCGAGAGCAAGAAGAACAGCAGCACCCCCTTCAGGGCGGGATGTATCATTGTCTCCTTATTGCTGCTACAGATCTTGGATAGCTTGATGTTCTCCTCCAGGAACCAGGCAACGTTCTACATGTTGTCCGTCAATAAGAGTGCTGCTGCCCTCTTCATCCCCACAGCTCTGGTTCCCGGAGGACTCTCCTGGATCTTCCCAGGTTAAAGTGGGGCGGCTAAGCTGAAATTTTCATAACAATCGTTCACTTTGTGATAAAAGCACCACATTTGGCACAGAGGTAGGTTTATGTACCCTGAAAATATTTTGATATTAGGCCATGACATATTTGGCCCATGGGGGACATGGCAGCCATCTTACAAAATGGCCACCGAAAGTAAAACAATTTTACAATTCAGAAGGACTGTTTCAATATAAAAACAAATTGGGTGCAGAGTTGGAAAATGTACACTGAAATAATTTCAGTTGCTTTGGCAATACTATTGTACAAACCAAGGACTATGGTGGAAGTTGAGTGTAGTTGTCACCTGGAGGTGTGTAAATCTGTTGGACTATCAGAAACTGTTTTGATTTGACAAATTAATTGGCTTGCTAATAAGCCCATGAGCAGACCTCATTGGTTTGAATGGTGTCAGCAATTTTTTATCTTGTATTCTTTTGAACTTAACAACATGAATTGGGGTATTTGGAGTACTATATAGGTAGAGAACATTGAACAGAACAAGGCTATGTAAATAACAAAATGTTGACAAAAATACAGATAGAACCTTATAGTCCCAAGCTCTCGACTTGTTTCTTCAAATAGATTGCTGTTTGTTCCTAATTAAATGTAAATGTTACATACAGTATATGCAATCCTGTGTATAGCAACATATAATTTATGGGGAGACAAGTGAAAACTTGTGATTCAGTAGAAAAGTTTGGAGGACATTGAGGAGCTGAATCCTCTGTTACAGGAAGCAATGCTAGAAGACTAGGCTATCTTCAGCTTTGTGAAAAAGTCTTCCACTGCCTCAGAGCATTCATGCTGGAGTGTCTCTATTTCTTTGTGGTGGTTATGTCTCTTGGGTTCATGTTAGTGAATGACACTGTGCTGGTGTGGCTCCTTCGATGACAACAAGAGGACAAAGGGTGATTATCAGGCCCTGGACTCCGGACCTTGAGCGGTGAGGATCAAGACTGGTTGTACTATAATGTACAATAAGTGTTTGCATTTTATTTACTAGATGATGTTGTGAACACGGTTGCCGTGATTAATGAGCAAAATCCCTTTTGCTTGGTGTACACAAAGATATTTTTTTACTTTGAGTTAGTTTTTCAGAGAAAATAACCCAAAATGACAAAACTGATTAATGAATTATTACTAGGGACATTAAACATTTACTACTAGACGACCGACCCTCAGCTCAATACATAGCAACACTCTTTACCTCATGCCCACTGACGTTGGGAGTTTTGGCCATGGAGGTTCAACGAGCAGCACTTTTTGTGTACAGAACGATGACTATGTGTATCTGTGCGTTAGTGACACTTACCAAGTATACTGTTTCAATCAAACATACCAGCAATAATGAATAAATACTTGACTGTACATTGTCACATGTCAACACACTGTACAATAATCTACTTAACTTGACCCTGATATCAAGTCAGTGACAATCCATCCTATCATTGCCAAGTATTGTGACGGACATGCATATTTCCTATGGTGACATAATATTGTACATCCATCCAACCTCGTGTTGTTTCCCTCTTTCAGCTCTTATCTTCAACTGCATCGTGGGTTTTCTTCCTATGCTCACCTCATAAAACGATATTGTATATCTATACAGTACAGCTCGATTTGCAAATCTCCCAGTAAATTACCATAATTTTCTGAAATGTTGGTAATCTATTAAAAAAACGTTGGTAATGTATACTAGAATAACATAACACATAAGATATACATTTTCTTGTCCTTATAGTGGATAGACCATATGGTTGAAGAGAAAATTGCTTAATCAATGAAAAAAAGCATCTAATGAACAATGACATAATTTGCAATTAACCCTGCAACTCTTCCAACTATTTACTTTTTCCCAACTGTGGTCGTGACTGTTTTACAATGTAAATGAAGGTTGGGTTTGTTTCAATCCTGCCCACATAACCACAGCTGGCAGCACACAAGTAATTATCAATTCTGGGTGCAGCTGCACAAGACATTTTTGGTTTACTTTGGACATCCCTATGAGGCTAGTTAGGGACCATCGGTAAATTGCACAATGTACATGGGACAATATGTAAACATTTCAATAGCTCAAAATTTCAATGACTTAATATAAATTGTCGAAATTCATATACAAATATTGAAAGCATTTCATTAAAACATCTAAAGGTGTGCAACATGAAAATATTGTCTTATTTGCATTGTGTAATTGATTGATGGTCCCTATCTAGCCCGGAGATAGGCTATCCAAAGTCAAACTAACTTACCATGGTCGCACACCAGTCGGCTGAAGCTATTTGGCTAAAGAATAAAAAATAACTCTTCCCACCAGCAAACACGCACGAGACACCCACATCAAATCATACCCCGAAACCAACTCAGGTTTGAATTCAGTCATGGTAGCCATAATTTCTTAACGAACCAAATCAGGAAGTGCAGTCGGCCTTTAAAGATCTATCAGTGAGTAGCTATGTTTCCACTCACTTGTGGAGTGATTTTTTGTCGACATTTAGAAAGTTTGCATAGAAAATAGTTGCAACTGCTAGGGTGCGTTTCAAATCAAATCAAATTGTATTTGTCACATGAGCCGAATACAACAGGTGTAGACCTTACAGTGAAATGCTTACTTACAAACCCTTAACCATCAATGTAGTTTTAAGAAATTGTACCCCCCCCCAAAAAAAGGGTAAGAGATAAGGAAAACAAATAATTAAAGAGCAGCAGTAAATAACATTAGCAGGGCTGTATACAGGGGGTACCGGCACAGAGTCAATGTGTCAATGTGTGGGGGCACCAGTGTCGAGGTATTTGAGGTAATTATGTACATGCAGGTAGGGTTATTAAAGTGGCTATGCATAGATAATAACAGAGAGTAGCAGCAGCGTGGGGGGGGGGGGGGGGGGGGTGCAAATAGTCTGGGTAGCCATTTGACTTGCTGTTCAGGAGTCTTACGGCTTGGGGGTAGAAGCTGTTTAGAAGCCTCTTGGACCTAGACTTGGTGCTCCAGTACCGCTTGCCGTGCAGTAGCAGAGAGAACAGTCTATGACTAGGGTGGCTGGAGTCTTTGACCATTTTTGGGCTTTCCTCTGACACCGCCTGGTATATAGGTCCTGGATGGCAGGAAGCTTGACCCCGGTGATGTACTGGGCCGTACGTACTACCCTCTGTAGTGCCTTGCAGTCGGAGGCCGAGCAGTTGCCATACCAGGCAGTGATGCAACCCGTCAGGATGCTCTCGATGGTGCAGCTGTAAAACCTTTTGAGGATCTGAGGACCCATGCCAAATCTTTTCAGTCTCCTGAGGGGGAATAGGATTTGTCGTGCCCTCTTCACGACTGTCTTGGTGTGCGTGGACCACAATAGTTTGTTGGTGATGTGGACGTCAAGGAACTTGAAGCTCTCAACCCGCTCCACTACAGGCCTGTCGATGAGAATGGGGGCATGCTTGGTCCTCCTTTTCCTGTAGTCCACAATCATCTCCTTAGTCTTGATCACGTTGAAGGAGAGGTTGTTGTCCTTGCACCACCCAGCCAGGTCTTTGACCTCCTACCTATAGGCTGTCTCATCGTTGTTGGTGATCAGGCCTACCACTGTTGTGTCATCAGCAAACTTAATGATGGTGTTGGAGTTGTGCCTGGCCATGCAGTCATGAGTGAACAGGGAGTACAGGAGGGAACTGAGCACGCACCCCTGAGGGGCCCCCGTGTTGAGGAGCAGCGTGGCGGATGTGTTATTACCTACCTTTACCACCTGGGGGTGGCCCGTCAGGAAGTCCAGGATCCAGTTGCAGAGGGATGTGTTTAGTCCCAGGGTCCTTAGCTTAGTGATGAGCTTTGACGGCACTATGGTGTTGAACACTGAGCTGTAGTCAATGAATAGCATTCTCACATAGGTGTTCCTTTTGACCAGGTTGGAAAGGGCAGTGTGGAGTGCAATAGAGATTGCATCATCTGTGGATCTGTTGGTGTGGTATGCAAATAGGAGTGGGTGTAGGGTTTCTTGGATAATGATGTTGATGTGAGCCATTACCAGCCTATCAATGCATTTCATGGTTATAGACGTGAGTGCTACGGGTCGGTAGTCATTTAGGCAGGTTACCTTAGTGTTCTTGGGCACAGGGACTATGGTGGTCTACTTGAAACATGTTGGTGTTACAGACTCAGACAGGGAGAGGTTTAAAATGTCAGCGAAGACACCTGCCAGTTGGTCAGCGCATGCTCGGAGTACACGTCCGGGTAATCCGTCTGGCCCTGCGGCCTTGCGAATGTTGACCTGTTTAAAGGTCTTACTCACATCGGCTGCGGAGAGCGTGATCACACAGTCATCCGGAACAGCTGATGCTCTCATGCATGTTTCAGTGTTACTTGCCTCGAAGCGAGCATAGAAGTTATTTAGCTCGTCTGGTAGGCTCGTGTCACTGGGCAGCTCTTGGCTGTGCTTCCCTTTGTAGTCTGTAATATTTTGCAAGCCCTACCACATCCGACGAGTATCGGAGCCGGTGTAGTACGAATCAGTCTTGGTCCTGTATTGACGCTTTGCCTGTTTGATGGTTCGTCGGAAGGCATAGTGGGATTTCTTATAAGCTTCCGGGTTAGAGTCCCGCTCCTAGAAAGCGGCAGCTCTACCCTTCCATTGAATTATCTTGTGTAGATCAAAACAGCTGGACATAATGAAGTCACACCAACAACAACAAAAATTGTCGCAAATACCTAGTGTCGGATAAAAATGTTCTGGTTGAAGTGTTCCCATTACCCATTTAGGCAAATTACGCATAAAGAAATTGCAGACAGCCTGTAGGCTATGCCCTCCCACCTATCTGTTTCATGTCTTAGGTAGCCCGTGAAAGCCAGCATGAATAGAATGCAATAATTGACTAATACTTGCCATATTCTAATAATTATCATGCTTCAACGCATCAGCACGGTCGGTGCCATGGTGAAACTTGCACTCCTGTAGATATGAAATAATATATATATATATATATACTGAACGAGTCAAAAGTTTGGACACACCTACTCATTCAAGGGTTTTTCTTTATTTTTACTATTGACCTATTGAGTATATATTTTTTACAGCTTTGTCATTATATTTTTCATATTTAAAAATCTTATTTTATTATTTTCTATAGGCCTATTTTGCATGTTATAAGTTTCCAAAATGTTGGTAGTTTACTTACATTTTTTAAGTTACCGGTAACATTCCCTCCCTTTGCAACCCTGAGTTCACCTAACATGTGTGTGTATGTGTGGAAGGGAATGCCACCAGTCTGTGAGGAGAGCGGGAGTGTTCCTGAAGGGCTGACTTACATGCTGCCAGTGCATGGACAGAGAGTGACTGAAGGTGTGTCAGCTCCACCACCACCAACTCATCCAGAGGTCGCCCCTGTCTGCACATTGAGCCTACGCAACAACATGTGGACACACACCACAGACTACGTCAGGATAGGACCTGTTGGGAAACACACACACTACAGACTACAACATACTGTGGATGTTCAAAATAGAGTTAAAGGTCCAATGCAGCCGTTTTTTGGCTCAATATCAAATCATTTCTGGTCAATTATTAAGTACCTTACTGTGATTGCTTTCAATAAAAATGGTCAAAAATAAACAAAAGTAGCTTCTTAGTAAAATGTAATTTCTCAAGCAAGAATTTTGCTAGTACTATCTGGGAGTGGTCTGAGAGAGGGCCCTAATTGGAGGAGCCTAATGGGAGGGATGTGTAATCTGAAACTAGCTGTGATTGGCAGTGAGGAGGGCAAATTATCTTTGTTATTGGTCAATTAACTAATACCACCTGGTTATGTCACTAGGCAGTCCAAAAACCCCACCCAGCCAAACAACCTAAAAGTGCATTATCATAACTTTCACAATTTCACAGTATTATTCCAACATAGTGTGGAAATATATATAAAACACGGGAAAATCTAGTTTGACTGCACTAACCTTTTAAAATAGGATGACTAAGACCAGTAATTTATCATCTATGAACATAATCGTTTGTGATAAAGAACAATTGCTTAATCTCAAACAAATCAAAACAGTATTGTCTGCAAAACCCATCTTGGCAAATGCATGTTTGTCATGTAAACTAATGAGGCACATTTGTACTACGAGCTGATGCAAAGGGACGTTTTCCAATCAAATACAGTCTGTGAAACATAACATACCCTGTGAAAGTAGCCGCCCTTTCCGCTTTACTTCCGTATCATGTACCCTAATCTTTTGATGAGCTTCATGACGATATCATAAAATTCGTAAAAATGCGGTCATTTAATATATATGAAATTGTATTTGTTTGTGGATTCATTTACTTCTACCAGATAAATGCCTTTTATTAGGTTTTTGCGCTGAAGACCATTGCGCTACGTTTTTGTCCATTGAATACCTTTTAAAAAGCCTACAAAAGTTCAAAAACGTCAAGGCTACTTCCTTGAAAATTATGTGTCAGTTGCATAGCTTATTATGTTAAGTGATCAAGATGCAGTTCAGTAGAATCAGATGTGTGATTGACTGTGACTGTGACTGCTGTTGACCTTCCTTGAACATCAGCCTTACATGTACCATTTAGCTCCATCTACTGGGTGACAAGGGCATTGCTGAAACAGCTTTTTTTTTCAGTCTCAATATCATTTTTATTTATTTTTGGTCACATACACATATTTAGCAGATGTTATTGTGGGTGTAGCGAAATGCTTGTGCTCCTAGCTCCAACAGTGCAGTAGTATCTAACAATTCACAACAATACACACAAATATAAAAGCAAAAGAATGGAATTAAGAAATATATAAATATTAGTAAGAGAAATGTCAGAGTGGCATTGACTAAAATACAGTAGAATAGAATGCAGAATGTACATATGAGATGAGTAAAGCAGTATGTAAACATGATTCAAGTGGCCATTGATTCCAAGTCTATGTATATAGGGCAGCAGCCTCTAAGGTTCAGGTTTGTGTAACCGGGTGGAAGCCAGCTATTTAACAGTCTGATGGCCTTGAGATAGAAGCTGTTTTTCAGTCTCTCGGCCCCAGCTTTGATGCACCTGTACTGACCTCGCCATCTGGATGATAGCCGGGGTGAACAGGCCGTGGCTCGGGGGGTTGATGACCTTGATAATATTTTTGGCCTTCCTGTGACATCGGATGCTGTAGGTGTGGAGGGCTGGTAGTTTACCCCCGGTGATGCGCCTAGAGAGCCATGCGGTTGTGGGCGGTGCAGTTGCCGTACCAGGTGGTGATACATCCCGACAGGATGCTCTCAATTGTGCATCTGTAAAAGTTTGTGAGGGTTTTAGGGGCCAAGCCAAATTTCTTCAGCCTCCTGAGGTTGAAGAAGCGCTGTTGCGCCTTCTTCACCATACTGTCTGTGTGGGTGGACCATTTCTGATCATTGAGTGAGAGGTTATTTTCCTAGCACCACTCTCCCAGGGCCCTCACCTCCTCCCTGTAGGCTGTCTAATCATTGTTGGTAATCAGGCCTACTACTGTTGTGTCGTCTGCGAACTTGATGATTGAGTTGGAAGCATGCGTGGCCATGCAATCATGAACAGGGAGTACAGGAGGGGGCTGAGCAGAAGTGGAGGTGTTGTTTCCTACCTTCACCACCTGGGGGTGGCCCGTCAGGAAGTCTAGGACCCAGCTGCACAGGGCGGGGGTTCAGACCCAGGACCCCGAGCTTAATGATGAGCTTGGAGCATACTATGGTGTTGAATGCTGAGCTATAGCCAATGAACAGCATTCTTACAAAGGTATTCCTCTTGTCCAGATGGCATAGGGCAGTGTGCAGTGCGATCGCGATTGCATCGTCTGTGGATCTATTGGGGCGGTAAGCAAATTGAAGTGGGACTCTAGGGTGTCAGGTAAGGTAGAGGTGATATGATCCTTAACTAGCCTCTCAAAGCACTTCATGATGACAGAAGTGAGTGCTATGGGGCGATAGTAATTTAGTTGTTACCTTTTCTTTCTTGGGTACAGGAACAATGGTGGCCATCTTGAAGCAAGTGGGGACAGCAGACTGGGATAGGGAGAGATTGAATATGTCCGTAAACACTCCAGCCAGCTGCTCTGCGATTGCTCTGAGGACGCGGCTGGGGATGCTGTCTGGGCGGCAGCCTTGCAAGGGTTAACACGCTTAAATGTCTTACTCACATCCGCCACGGAGAAGGAGAGCCCACAGTCCTTGGTAGCGGGCCGCATTGGTGGCACTGTGTTATCCTCAAAGCGGGTGAAGCTGTTTAGCTTGTCCGGAAGCAAGATGTCGGGTGTCCGCAACACGGCTGGTTTTCCCTGTGTAGTCCGTGATTGTCTGTAGACCCTGACACATATGTCTCGTGTCTGAGCCGTTGAATTGCGACTCCACTTTGTCTCTGTACTGACGTTTTGCCTGTTTGACTGCCTTACGGAGGGAATAACTACACTGTTTGTATTCAGCCATATTCCCAGTCATCTTGCCATGGTTAAATGCGGTGGTTCGCGCTTTCAGTTTTGCAAATGCTGCCATCTATGCACGGTTTCTGGTTTGGGTAGGTTTTAATAGTCACAGTGGGTACGACATCTCCTATACACTTCCTGATGAACTCAAGTCACCGTATCCCTGTATTCGTCAATGTTATTCTCAGAGGCTACCCGGAACATATCCCAGTCCTCATGATCAAAACAATCTTGAAGCATGGATTTCGATTGGTCAGAGCAGCGTTGAATAGACCTTAGCATGGGTACTTCCTGTTTGAGTTTCTGCCTATAGGAAGGGAGGAGCAAAATGGAGTCGTGTTCAAATTGCCAAAGGAAGGGCGGGGGAGGGCCTTGTAGACATTTTGAAAAGTTGAGTAACAGTGGTCCAGCGCAAGTACTATTGTCAATGTGTTGATAGAACTTCGGTAGCATTTTCCTCAAATTTGCTTTGTTAAAATCCCCAGCTACAATAAATGCGGCCTCAGGATATGTGGTTTCCAATTTGTATAAAGTCCAGTGTAGTTCTTTGAGGGCCGTCATGGTATCGGCTTGAGGGGGAATATACATGGCTGTGACTATAACCGAAGAGAATTCTCTTTGGAGGTAATAAGGTCGGTATTTGATTGTGAAGAATTCTAGGCCGGCTGAACAAAAGGACTTGAGTTCCTATATGTTATCACAATCACACCACGAGTAATAAATCATGAAACATACACCCCCGCCTTTCTTCTTCCCAGAGAGTTCTTTATTCCTGTCTGCACGATGTACTGAGAACCCACCTGGCTGTATGGACGGGGACAGTATATCCAGAGTCATATTTCTGTGAAACACAGTATGTTACAATCCCTGATGTCTCTCTGGAAGGAGATCCTCGCCCTGAGCTCATCTACTTTGTTGTCCAGAGACTGGACATCAGTGAGTAATATACTCAGAAGTGGTGGATGGTGTTCATGCCTCCTGAGTCAGACTAGAAATCCACACCGAATACCTCTTCTCCGCCTGGGGTGTTTTGGAGCAGACTCTGGAAGTTAAATTGCCCTGGGGGGTACGAACAAAGGATCCAATTCAGGAAAGTCGTATTCCTGGTCGTAATGCTGGTGACTTACCGCCACTCTGATATACAAAAGTTATTTCCGGCTGTATGTAATAACACAAAAAAAATGGTCTAATAATGTAAGAAATAACACAAAAAAATGGAATACTTCAAGTTGCTTAGGAGCTAGAAGCAGAGCTGCCATATCTGTCGGCACAATCAGACCAAAAGGTTACATCAATGGTTTGTGTGAGCAGATATGAGTGTAACGAAGTCTGTATTACTTGGAATATCTTACCTCTGAAGAATATCAAGCATGATGAAACATTAGTGTTTAGAAGTAAAACCCTTCCAAAATGTCTTAAAAAACCATTTTATTCAGTAAAATGAGTTGAAGAAACACTTTTCGGAGTTGGCAGCATTAAAATGTCATGTCTCTAGCGTCGTCCGGGTTAGGGAGGGTTTGGCCGGTAGGGATATCCTTGTCTCATCGCGCTCCAGCGACTCCTGTGGCGGGCGGGCGCAGTGCGCGCTAACCAAGGGGGCCAGGTACACGGTGTTTCCTCCAACACATTGGTGCGGCTGGCTTCCGGGTTGGAGGCGCGCTGTGTTAAGAAGCAGTGCGGCTTGGTTGGGTTGTGCTTCGGAGGACGCATGGCTTTCGACCTTCGTCTCTCCCGAGCCTGTACGGGAGTTGTAGCGATGAGGCAAGATAGTAATTACTAGCGATTGGTTACCACGAAAAATTAGAGAGAAAATGGGATAAAAAAATAAAATAAAAAAATAAAAAAGTAATATCTAAACAATTTTACGGACATTCTGAAATAACTGTTCTGATTCGAGTCCATAATATTCAGCATAAAGTCAGTCAGCCGTTACCACCATCACCAGGGTAATTGAAAACCCAGCCACTAAAAAGCACTTCTGCAGTGACCTACATAGGACTGTCTCCCATCGCGCCATAGAACATTCAATAAAGCAGTAGACAAAACAGTAAAAGTGGTCTTGGACCATTTCAAAAGTTTCAGAAAAGACAGCGAGATGCATGGACAAAATGGTTTTAATTTAATAAAAAATACATAGCGTTCTTTTCCCGGAGCCATTGCTCACGGTTCGTCGATAGACCTCATAACATACTCTTCGAAGGATTTTAAAACAATGACCATATTTTACAAATCAAACGAAAAGATACCGGGACCATGGTTTCCTGGATTGTACTGATCTGGTAATGATGGTCTAGCTCTACTCCTTCCTCTACTTTGACAGCTGGCAGAGGAAGGGAACGGGAAGGGTGGCTGGGTCAGTCTCAGTACAATGCTTCAGCATTACTGCTCCTAGGCTTCTTGATCTTGTCAATGTTCTTCAAGATCATGTCGTGTAACGTTACCTGTAGCAGAGCAGATTCAGGATTTAAAAAACGCAATGTGTTATCTTGTGGGTAGAAATGGATGGTGAGAAAAACTATTCCTGTGCATAACAGGATATTTCACTCACGTATTGATTTCTCAGCTCTGAAACTATGACCTTGAGGCTGATGTATTTCTTCTCATCAATCTCCGTCACTGTGCGCCGGTAGTCCTCCTGTTTAGAGAAAGAGTCTTAAGGTAAATAGTAATGTAGGTGCATGTAAATAATGCATACTAGGGTTGGACAATGTCCAGATTTTTATAATGCTGCTTTGCCCTCAGTAAATGCACAGTGTAGGGACAGGTTTCTGTCTGGAAGAAGCTTGCCAACCAGACCTGCAGTTAGCAATCACACTTACCACATGTGGGTATTTTGCTATTTTGGACACTAGCTTTGCTCTTGTGATGTAGTATCTATGGGCAGATAGGATACAAGATGGTTATGTAGCCTACCACAGTAAGACTAATTGTAAAGACCGGGTTGAGGTTAGTACCCAGATATCTGGTCGAGGTATGATGCTGCTTCCCCCTCCACTGTTCGGAGTTCAGCTACTGTCTCCTCCTGCAGACAACAAATCAGTGGTGGAGCCATGGTTCAATGTAGCATACACTTAGATGAGACCTTAGGTACAGACAGCAATAAAAATGGTGCACCTTTTAATACATATAGACTCTAGTAGTCTAAATCCATTGCAGGTGTGCGTCCTGATTAGAGGTTGACCGATTAAAAGTTTTCATAACAATCGGTATTTTTGGACACCGATCATGGCCGATTACATTGCACTCCACGAGGAGACTGCGTGGCAGGCTGACTACCTGTTATGCGAGTGCAGCAAGGAGCCAAGGTAAGGTGCTAGCTAGCATTAAAAGTATCTTATAAAAAACAATCAATCTTAACATAATCACTAGTTAACTACACATGGTTGATGATATTATTAGTTTATCTAGCTTGTCCTGGGTTGCATATAATCGATGCGGTGCCTGTTAATTTATCATTGAATCATAGCCTACTTCGCCAAACGGGTGATTTAATGATTTAACAAGCGCATTCGCGAAAAAAAGCATTATCGTTGCACCAGTGTACCTAACCATAAACATCAACGCATTTCTTAAAATCAATACACAAGTATATATTTTTAAACCTGCATTTTTAGTTAATATTTCCTGCTAACATGAATTTCTTTTAACTAGGGAAATTGTGTCACTCTTGCGTTCTGTGCAACAGAGTCAGGGTATATGCAGCAGTTTGGGCCGCCTGGCTCGTTGCGAACTGTGTGAAGACTATTTATTCCTAACAGCCAACTTCGCCAAACGGGGGATGATTTAACAAAAGCGCATTCGTGAAAAAAGCACAATGGTTGCACGAATGTACCTAACCATAAACATCAATGCCTTTCTTAAAATCAATACACAGAAGTATATTTTATTAAACCTGCATATTTAGTTAAGAAATCCAGGTTAGCAGGCAATATTAAACTGGGGAAATTGTGTCACTTCTCTGCGTGCAATGAACGCAGAATCAGGGTATATGCAACAGTTTGGGCCGCCTGGCTCGTTGCGAACTAATTTGCCAGAATTTTACGTAATTATGACATAACATTGAAGGTTGTGCAATGCAACAGGAATATTTAGACTTATGGATGCCACCCGTTGGATAAAATACGGAACGGTTCCGTATTTCACTGAAAAAATTTGCTTTCGAAATTATCGTTTCCGGATTTGACCATATTAATGACCCAAGACTCGTATTTGTGAGTGTTATTATATTATAATTAAGTAAATTATTTGATAGAGCAGTCTGACTGAGCGGTGGTAGGCAGCAGCAGGCTCGTAAGCATTCATTCAAACAGCACTTTCGTGCGTTTGCCAGCAGCTCTTCGCTGTGCTTCAAGCATTGAGCTGTTTATGACTTCAAGCCTATCAACTCCCGAGCTAGTTAGCGGGGTGCGCGCTAATAGCGTTTCAATCGGTGACGTCACTTGCTCAGACCTTGAAGTAGTTGTTCCCCTTGCTCTGCAAGGGCCGCGGCTTTTGTGGAGCGATGGGTAACGATGCTTCGAGGGTAGCTGTTGTCGAGGTGTTCCTGGTTCGAGCCCAGGTAGGGGCGAGGAGAGGGACGGAAGCTATACTGTTACACTGGCAATACTAAAGTGCCTATAAGAACATCCAATAGTCAAAGGTATATGAAATACAAATGGTATAGAGAGAAATAGTCCTATAATAACTACAACCTAAAACTTCTCACCTGGGAATATTGAAGACTCGTGTAAAAAGGAACCACCAGCTTTCATATGTTCTCATGTTCTGAGCAAGGAACTTAAATGTTAGCTTTTTTACATAGCACATATTGCATTTTTACTTTCTTCTCCGACACTTTGTTTTTGCATTATTTAAACCAAATTGAACATGTTTGATTATTTATGTGAGGCTAAATTGATTTTATTGATGATTATATTAAGTTAAAATAAAAGTGTTCATTCAGTATTGTTGTAATTGTCATTATTACAAATAAATAAATAATAATTTTTTTTATATATATATATATATATATATATATTTTTTTTTTTAAATCAGCCGATTAATCGGTATTGGCTTTTTTTGGTCCTCCAATAATCGGTATCGACGTTGAAAAATCATAATCGGTCGACCTCTAGTTCTGATGTACTATGCTGACTGCTCCTGCATATATTATTTTGTAAATGTACTCTGTTAATAGTTCACTGTTGTTTATTGCAACGTACTGGCCGCCTTCTCATCTTCTTTAATCCATATAAAGTAAAAGTGGCACCTGAATTGAAACCCCGAAGTTGTTGCCATCTTCTATTCTTGGGATAAGCAACTGAACCCACATTTTGACCTGAAGAACAAGACAGACAAATTATTAGGGACTGCAGATAATGGGTAATATGTACTCACCTAAATGTATGGTATAGATTAAGGCAAAGCCTGTGGGATAGATTATGGAAGAGACTGTGTGGGAAAGCGCGATGTACCGTGTTACATTTCTCTATGAGTGTCCTGATCTCTGGCTTGACCTTCTCGATCAAGTCCACCAGCTTGGCGTTGCTCTTCATCATCCCCCTAGGCATGATAAAGACCTTGGTGCCAGCCACTGTAGGACAGGAAGAGAAGATTGTTCCCGTGTGGCTCAGTTGGTAGAGCATGGCACTTACAATGCCAGGGTTGTTGGTTCAATTCCCACGAGGGACCAGTACAAGAAAGTATGCACTCACTACTGTAATTCTCTCCGGATAAGAGCATCTGCTAAATGACTACAATGTAAGTGTAAGATGAACAAGAGAACATACCTCTTACCACTGTAGGCTTGACCAGAAGTAAAATAAAGAAAACACTCAAAATATGCATGTAGTGTTACTCACCCTTGTCCTCCCCAGTACCATCTTCCATTTTCCTCTTTTTGGCATTCTGCTGTGAAGAGGATATCAAGTTGCTTACATATGTTACAAGTACAGATTGCATTTGGTCATCACAGGGTGTTTAATTCCAATCCAAGTCTCACCGCTTCAAGTCCATCGTGGAGGTTTGAGAGTAGAATGGGGTCTGGCACTGTCAAGTTGATTTCTGAGTGTATCTCCTTAAGTTCACAGATGTTTAAAATGGGATCCTGCAAACGATGGCCCACAACACACACTCTAAAAGGGAAATTGTAGGACATTTGACTAATCATTTACATTATGATTAAATAAATAAGCTTACCTTGAGAAAATGGTCAAGTTCCAATAACTTATTTGGGAAAAAACTTGCAACTAGGTTCTCCGCCTGTGAAACAAGGAGTTTAGTTGGAAAATGACATTCAGAGCCAACTTACCTACAGGTAACTAGCTACAATATCTAGATACTTTGGTCCCCCACTGAATACAGTAAACAACTGAAAGGAAACTCACCTCCCCAGTAATTCGTTGTCTGAAAGCATCAACCTGTACAAAAACAACAACTGTCGTATTACAGGAAAATAATTCAATATTCAATAACCAGCAGGCATGTTTGAATACAACATGTGATTGGGATTCGATTAGGATACTGTCTGCAAGACATTGCTAATCATCAGTCAACGTCAATTCAATATGGTATCTGTCTATGTCTAAAAATTGTGTTGAATTGAGCTACCGGGTTACCTTGACACCGTTAGTTATGAACTAGCTAGCTACCAATACTCGCCCCTTATGAAACATGCGGCACAAGCAATAACCCTTTTATGTAAGGAAGTGCACCTGTTAGACAGTTTCCCTTGTCTGTTATGCCAGGCACGGGAAGAAAGCAAGTTAGCTTCAGCACTTTGTATCACTGACTAATAATTGCTAGCTAGGGACCCCCAACACTAGCTAACATTACAAGCAACTTCTCCCAAGATGTCGCATGAATTGTGGACGTAAATTACGTTTTACCTTAATATTAAGTTCATTGTCCACCTTGAGGAGTGAATTCATCTTCCTTAACCACAAATGGAGGAAATACGATTGTCCTCAATTTGGGACTAAACGTGCAGCTTTCCCACTCCTGTCAGCCACAATTGTTGTCTTAAAAATGAAGTATTCAACATGAGACAACATGACATACGAACACGCATGCACATTAATGGTGCTTTCAAGACAAATGGGAACAAGGAAAAAAACTAAGTCAGATCGTGACGTCAGCGATCGACTTCTAGAAAGATACCCGAGTTTTCGACTTGGAATTCCGAGTTGGATGACCGTTCAAACACCTGTTCCCAGTCGGAGCTCGGTTTTTTTCCCCGAGTTCCCAGTTATCTTGAACGTACTGAAGATATTTCCGAGTTCCCAGTTGTTTTGAACGCTGCATATTTATGCACTGAACGCGCAATCGTATTTTTCAGCTGACTATGTAAACAAGAGGATTGGCGAATGCGAGAACTCGTTTTGTCCACTATAATCTTCAATGATTCTCCTTTTTTAATCACAAAAAGCAGCCATGGGGCTACCTGTTACGATTAAAGTGAATTTCAGGGGGAATGTAAAGAAATTTGTGGCTCCAGATTTGGATAAATCGGAATGGGAGTCGGTTGAAGCCTGGGCAAGTAGCTAGTTTAGCTATCTAGCGCTGGCGCAGTTTAGCTAAAGAGAAGTTAGCTGCATTCTTCGAGCCTAGCAGGCCTAGCCATGGCCTAGTTACCACAAACGTTGGACCATTTAGACATTTGTCTGCAAATGATCTTTCTAGCAACAAATTAGAGTATTATTATTATATGTGATGTGATCCTGTTATGCTGATCCTGAATCATCATGCTATGTTCTTTGAATTGAATCTACAGATAAAAGCATCGTTTGGCATAAGCCATTTCCAAGTGAAATATTTTGATGAGGACAATGAGGAGGTGAGTTAAAAAAGTATTTTATTCTATTGTGTATTATTTCGAATGTAGGGCAAAGTCCTCACTCTGCTCGATCATTCACATTGTTCCAACATTTCTGATGTAACGGTACAGCAACAACAGTATGGGACATGGGATACGTTAGCAGATTCAAAGTATGTTTTTTCAGAAGGCATTCTGTAACACTAATCACTCTCTTTGTTTCAGGTTTCCATTAACAGTCAAGGTATGTAAATTAAGTGATAATCTTAATATAGGGGGGAAATTATTCTCAGCTAAATCACAATGATATGCCATTACTTTTCTCCATCTTTAATGTGATGGTTATTAGTTAAAGCTTTCCCGTTCATAATTGAGAGGTCACACCAACACAAACGTATTCTCTGATCTCTTTTGTTTGTCTATATTTGTCAGAGGAATATGAGGAGGCGGTGAAGGTATTCAAACTTACATGTTTTTAAAAATGTATTTCAAAGGCTAAAAAATCATTCTGTGAACTAGTTCTTCCAGTCTGTAAAATGCTATATGGAATTGCTGAACGTGCTATTTCCTCCAGAGTGCAGAGAAGCAGGGGAACCAGTTGCACATGAACGTTTACAAGGCAAAGCAGGGTCCGGCTGCCGCTGGGCCGGTCAAGGCCCAAGATGTGAAGGAGCTGAAGGGTGACCTCCGGCCGGCCCCTCCGTACCCCTCCAGGGTCAAGACTGTGGACAAAGGCACACAGGTCACCCCTGAGCGAGATGTTGTAAGAGCACCACACACGGCTTTCAATGTTGATGCAATGTTGTCTGAATGTAAGAGAAGTTATATCATTGTCAGGTTGGTATTTTATTATTACATTTTCACAACCTTTCCTGAAGATAGTGATACTTTCACTTTCTTCAGGAAAGGTTGTGAAAATGTAATAATAAAATACACACTCTTTGGTTTCATAGTATGACTTTGACAAATCATAATATGAGTTTAATGTCAATCAATTGATTTTATAGGTGGTTGTGAAGGACAACAAATTGACCAAGCCAGAGGATAAGCCTCCCCCAGCTTGGTTCAGATCTTACATGGAAAAAGTAAGTCCATATTGAAATTAGATTGTTCATTGTTTCTTTATATTTCAGAATAATAAACCCAAAAATCGACTTAAAAAAAAAAAAAAAAAAAAAATAGAACTCGTTTTAATGGGATCCCTCTCTCCTGTCAGTTCAAGGATGAGGTGGTAAAGGAGGTAGTGGAGAAAATGTGTAACGACTTCTCTGGCCAGTGCTGCACCCACAAGGCTCCTGACCCCGACGGGCCCCTCGAGGCCCTTGGAGCAGTAGGTGGAGTCAATGTCAAGAAGCCAAAGATCAGCTCCTCCTCCACCGGGCCCCCTTCCTACACTTCATTGGGCTATACTCCTGACTGCAGCAAATGCAAGAGACCAGCCTCTGATGGAGCGTATCAGTGCAGGTAGACCCATCACAACAATAATAGATCAATATTATTACGTTATTAATGAGCTCATGAGTTGAAATAAAATAAAAGGTTTATTTTGCTGATTTCTCATGAAATGTCACTTTCAATTAGTGTCCTTACCTTCTTTTTGGTGTCCTGTTTTTCTCCAGTGTGTGTCCATCCTGCATCTTATGTGAGCTGTGTCGACACGGCCACGACCCCAGCCACAACCTGGTGAGAACTAAAACGCCCCTCTCCATCCCTGAGCATGGCATGTCAGGAGAATTAAGGTTAGTCTGCTGGATGTAGAAGCCTGCCCTTACTGTGATGTTGTCTGTGTTACTTGTATTGTCAGGAGATGTTCAGCTTTCACACTTCCCAGTGTATTAAAAAAAAAAAAAAAAAAAACCTTCTGTATTTTGTTTGTACTCAGGTTCCCAAGGCGAGGAGACAGGACGGTGCGCAAGGCTGAGCGTCAGCGCCTCAAAGCTGAGAGTAGGCAGCTCAAGGCCGAGGTGAAGGAGATCAAGAAGAAGCTGAGGCTGGAAAAGAGGGGCCTGCAATGGAGCAGCCCTGCCACTACCTTCGCCAGATCCAATATGGCTGCCACCCAGGCTCCAGCCCTGGCCCCTGATCCTGCTGCTACCCAGGCCCCAGAACCATCCCAAGGTCCTGCCCCAGACTCCCAGGCCTCCAGTCCAGAGTAAGCGCCACCCTGGGAGGGCGTCAGAGTGCTGGGTGTCTCTAGGCCCAGCATGGAGAAAAAATCAAATATTTTCTCAAGAAATAGGCCATCTTTGTAATAGTTGTAATAGAATTTATCGCTGGTGGATGATGGAACTACCCCACGTGTGAAACTGCTGCTGCTGCTTCATAGATTTCTAAACAATAAATAGCTTTGAGCTGCAAAAAGGATCCTGCTGCTTTTATGATTCATAGAAAAAAAAGAGGGATGGGTCTGAAGCCGGGGCTGTTTTCAACAATGCTCTGTACACTTGAAACACTAGGGGTCCCGAGGTCTCCCACACCACCTTGGTGCCCACTATGGCTGCCTTGTTTCTGGATGAAAATCTGCCTGATGGGACCTGCCTAGAGCCCGGCACCAAGTTCATCAAGTACTGGAAGATGAGGAACTCGGGCACCATCAACTGGACCTCGGAGACCAAGGTACCCCCCCAAGAGGACCCATCTCAGTCCCTAACCTGCATACTAGAACGATCTCAATCCCTAACTTGAATACTAGAACTAACTACACATAATTGTAACTGTTACGTGTAATTAGTACTTACTGTCTGATTAACCCAACCAGTGCTACAGCCCTTTGTGAATTCAGTGTAAATTCTCTGTGTGAATACAGTGTTAAGTTTTCTGTTGAAGTGTTTTTGTATGGGTCCTTGTGCTTGTGTCAATGTATGTGTGTCTTCTCTGCATGCCTGTGTGTGTGTGTGTGTCCCTAGCTGAAGTGCATGTGGGGTAACCTGGCCCTGGCGTCGGAGGAAAAGCGCGAGGTGGCCGTGCCCCTGCTGCAGCCGGGCCAGGTGGGCGTGGTCAGTGTGGCCTTCGTTGCCCCGGTGATGGAGGGCCCCTACACCTCCCACTGGCGCCTGGCGCACTGCGGAGAGCAGTTTGGCCCCCGCGTGTGGTGCAGCATCGTGGTGGCCCCCAGCACCAGCAGAAACACCAACTGTCCTCAGAGCAAATGCCTGGCAAGTCAACCAGCTCTGTCCCATTCACATTTGTTTAGCCAAGCTACACACTAGTACAGGGCCAGATCTACTAAGCAAATTTGACATCAGGTACAAAGCAAGAATATTTTGCGATTGCAGACCCTGATACAGGGATGGATTTACTAAGCATCAGGTAAAAGTTACAGGAATAAAACATCAAAATCCAGCCTATTTCCACCACTATTAGTGTCATATCTTGTGATTTACGTTCTCCCACGGTGCTTCAGAAGGACGAGCCCAGGCCTGTGGTTGTGGAGAAGGTGGAGGGGAGGTCCAGCTCCAGGGACAATGGTCTGGCCATGTCTGTAGACTACTGCCACAGAGACTACTACTTACCCTCTGTAGACCTGCTCACTGCACAGGTGGGGAAAGACTAAGGTCCGGGCAAGTCAAGGCATGTTGGCTTTGCCACAAAGGTAGACTCAGTAGTATGATATCACCATACACCACAGGGCAACTTCCTGCTTTTTTCAATGACTCAACAATATTTTTATTATTTGTGTTTTTTTAGGATCTGTTGTCCTTTGAATTGCTGGATATGAACATTGTACAAGAGTTGGAGAAAGTACCAAACAACACTCCAGTTGGTAAGAAACTATATAATATCACCACAACGCATGGCAAGATATATTTTTGTGGGGCTTTTTTCAGATATTCTGAGAATTTCAAGACATAATGCTTGTGTGTTGATGACTGAGATGTTTTTGTTCCATTGGTAGATCTGACCCCCTGTATGTCCCCTCTGCCCCACGACGGCCCTCTTCTGGAGAACCCAGACCCCGCTCTGTTCCAAGACATCACTGAGACGAACAGGGTCAATAACCTGCTGGGTAAGACAGAGGGCAGAGGCCAATGTTGTGGTCTTTCACTTTACTCTTTTATTCAGTAAATAAGTGACAAGTCTATATCAAATTGTGAGTTTTGTTGTTTATGATTAACAACTATGGATTTAAGAATATAAATATGCTAGACCTGAGGCTTTATGACAGGCTCTAAGGCAAGTGTCAGCTTGAGTAAAAGAAGTTGAGAAAAAAATCTTTGATCAGTGTTGACCCCATATCATACACAGCCCTAATCTTTGTATTGTGTGTGTCGTGATCAGGTGTGAAGAGGGAGAACTCGGACCCCCTTGGCCACGAGGATGGGGACGAGGGGGACATCAGCGGGTCCCAGTTTGTGTGTGAGACGGTGATCCGCTCCCTCGCCCTGGAGGAGGCTCCCGACCACAAGCCCCCGCGCAGACATCAACCCAGCTACTGCAAGCCCAAAGGTGAGGCGGCCATCTTGTTTGGTTGAATTTCCCAGCAAAATGGGAAAGCATGACTGAGTGACCATGATATGAGACTCAGTTGAACGATAAAGTATGGCTGTTCTGTCCACTCACTAGCTGTGCTCTTGGTCTTGTTATCTGACTGTGTAAATGGGGGAAGTTAAAAACTAAAGTAACACCAGTTTTTTTTTTTTTTATGTTTGAAGCACTCCCAGCTGTAGCCCTGGGACCTGTCTTTGACTATGAGAGGAAAGTACTTGACACTGCAGTAAGAGTGTCAGGACCAGATGTGCTGATGATGGGGGTTATGAGAGGTCAAGGTTCACCTCCAGGCCTTCCCCAGATCACACTGTCAGAGGAGGAGACCGTCCCAGGTAAGAAACAACTCTCAATACAGTCAGTCTGCTTTTGTTTACACTCAGTAACTAGTGGTAACTCAAGTCAAAATGCACCAATTACACATTGGCAATTGTAAATTATCACAAGATAATCAGAATTTATTTTGGTTAATGCATATTTTCTTCCTCATTGCATTGTCCTCAGAGGTGCTTCTGGCCCCAGAGGTTGAAAATGTGTACATGGAGCTGCATGAACTGAAGGAGGAGGACAAGGAAGACAAAAAAGCCAGAAATAATGTGAACGAGGAGGATGAAGAAGATGAAAAGAATGAGAACTACGATGAGATGGAAGAAGACGAGACAGCAGACTGGGACGAGGTGAGCAGCCAGATATCCACCTTGTCCTCGTCCTCCTGCGAGGACTACGTCATCGTTCTGCCCGACTGCTTCGACACCAGTCGGCCGCTGGGCGAGTCCATGTACAACTCCGCCCTCTCGGAGCCTGTTACTACTGCAGCCGCGGAGCAGGAGGAGGATTCCGACTCGGAGCGTGAGGAACTGGACAGGGCCACCCCAGAGGGGGAGAGGCAAGAAGCGGCCGGGGCTGCAGCCTTAGTCACGGAGGCTCCAATCCACAGCAGTGTCAACCAGATGCTGTGTGCCTCCCAGACACTGGACGCCGTGCCCCTCACCCCCGAGGTGGTGCCCCCGCCCGTCCCTCTCCTGTCCCCACAGGCCCTGTACACACACAGGTGAGAGGGCTCTCTGATGCAACAGTAGTCTATTAGCTTAGATATTACAGGGCTCAACACACATATAGGTGAACAGGGGAAAATGATATTATGACAGATGATATGTTACAGTTCTATCACACACGTTTGCAATGTGTTTTATTTTGAAGTGAAGTGTGCAAATTGTTCAGTATCTACTCTAGTAGGTCTATTGGAATTATACTATACTGTTATCCACTCTCCCTTCTCTTCGATTAGTATATTAGGATGTTTTTGTTCTGTTTCCCAGGTCTGAAGCGGTCCATGTTGCAGAGCCAACGAGTCAACAAGCTTCTGGACCAGTAGAACCATGCGAACCAGCGGTCCATTTAAATGGTGGGTGTTAGATATGACGGGCCGGGAAGTGTCTGCAAAATACAGCCTTTTCCTTGCATGAAGCAGACACACAATGTTTTGGAAGCTCTGATCACACAAAGGACTCATTTGACATGCATGAGTCTTGGCAGCTTTTTAGCTAGTCTTATGGACCGCTTTACCGTCTGTGGCCACTGGCCAGAAAGGAAACATGCGTCTCTCTTTGGAGAACGGGGAACTAGATGTTATTTCAAGGCTTCTTACTTCAGCAAAACATCTGACTGTGTTAATGTATAGCTCTCTCATCCAGTATGTGTGTGTGTGTGTGTCCCCCCCATCTATATTTCAGTATCTAGTCAAACCAGACTGGCAGGCTCAGACAGTGTCTTGGAGACGTACAACTCCAGACCCCGCAGCTACCCCCACCGAAGGTGAAACGCCTTCCCACACAATATTAAGCCTAGTTTAGTTTTAGAAATGATCTACACATCTATTGCCGTTAAAAATAATAATAATAATAATAAATGTTCCTCATTTGTGCTAGATGGGATGCTTGGTTTTCGACCAACAAATTACTATTTGAATGCAAAGTTTTTAAATCTACTGGTCTTTCGTTGGTAATAGGCCCTACAGTATGATACAACACTACATTTTAAAACGGCTTTAAATAGAAGACATTTAAAGACCTTTTGAGTGATCTCATCGGTGATCTAACAACTCTTGTTGATACACGTTTTGTGTGGCATTTTGTGAAAGCTAACCTCTGGCCCTGGAACAGATTGTTCCCGTTAAGTATAGTGGCTGACCACATCCTTCCTCTTCTATAGGGGCCAAGGCGGTATGACAGAGGGACTTGTCAAGGGGGCTTTGTCAGTGGCAGCGTCTGCCTACAAGGCTCTCTTCACTGGACAGAGCTGCTCCACAAAGGTAAGTCCCACATACAGCACAGTCAAACACCTTGTCGCACACTGCCATGAGATAAACTTGACTCAGCTTTGAATATGCTGTATGATAAATGGTTATAATATCATGAAGTGATTATTACATACAATTGTGAGTTATTTATCCATTTTAAAGCGTCTTTACATGTTGGCATATCTTCTTGACTTCCTGTGCACGTTTAAAATGACAAACCAGAACTAACCTTTGACCTGGCTCCCCTATCCCCTTCACCCCTGCAGCGTGGTGTGGACCCGGCCAGCCAGGACGCCTCCATGATGGCTGTGCTGCTGGAGATGGGCTTCGGGGACCAGCGGCTCAATCAGCAGCTGCTGAGGAAGCACAAACACAACCTGCTGCACACTGTCAATGAGCTGGTCGCCAAGGCCGACTACGAATGGGGCGCCGCCACACGCTACTGATGGGCCAATAAGCCGGGCCTCTACGCAACCCCTGACCTCTGACACCCAATGAGAGAGAGGGGTTCACATAATGGCACTGCTGTCACTGACATGTTAGGTAATGGGCCCTACATATTGCCGCGTTCATATGCTACTCGGAACTAGGAAACTCTAAGATTTCCAACTTCCTGATTCGTTGAACGCGGCACGTGTATAACTACTACCAGTTAGCATGTCGGAAATGTCAGATTCCTAGTTCCGACTAGCTGCTGAATGCGACATATTGACAGGGCTAGGGTAGATTCTCTGTCCAAAGAGAACGGAGGGTATTGGTATTGAATGTAACCAGAATTAAAAGTCCACTTTTATCCATTGCGGATGGTATTGGGACTACTCTTGTTGTTTTGAAGGACTTACAGGGTTGATTCACAGGGGAATTCAATTACATAGGAATGCTAAAGAAAGCAGATGTCAGATTCCTTTTGATTTCTGCAATCTTGTATGTATCAAAAGTACTGTTATTTTAGATGTTACGCAACAAGCAACATTTGACCTGTGAATTGTGTTATGAACAGGCACTGCATATTAAGGAAATAAGCTGTTTCTTTTTAAGAGACGCCTGCATGTCAGGTTTAAGTATATATTAGTCATGTAGCTGTACTATAGGAGTCACAGCTATAAATGTTGGCTCTGTGTCACACACATCCTCATGTTCAAACTTTCACCCTGTAAGGATCATCCTTGTTCATATATTTACATCACACGACACTACGTATATCCAACCGTAACATCTATAAGAGACATTCCTAAGTTTGTTCATGGAACTGAGTTTCTCATAGTTTCTGTTGTATTTTTATGCATATCAGTAGTGACTGGTTCCTGTGTTACTACGGTGATTTTACATGAATGGTCATGTGAGTGCGTAGGTTTTAATCATTGTATAATCCCGTTATGTTTGATAGTTTTCGCTCAGTATTTTCTCATTTAAAGAAAAATTAGATTTGTAACTGGACACATTATGATTGTGATATTTGTTCAAATACTCACACTTTAAAGGAGCATGCTTTGGAAGAAATGCGGAATAGTTTACCTGTGCTTGGTTAAGGGCTTTCCTTTCATTCAGCATGTAAGTAAGTACCATGCAATTGTCAGTTAGCCAATAAACAACTTGCACAATTCTCCTTTAAGTGGCTGAAATGTTGTATTTTCAACATGGCTGTTTGAATGGCAGGTCAGCATTTTTTGTAATGAGTCTTGTTCTGGAGGTAATCTTCATTAACTTCACAATACCTTTAAGATACTTTAGGATGATTTGGACATGAAGAACGAAAATGCTAATATAAACTCAGCAAAAAAAGAAACGTCCTCTCACTGTCAACTGTGTTAATTTCCTCAAACTTAATGTGCAAATATTTGTATGAACATAAGATTCAACAACTGAGACATAAACTGTTCGACAGACATGTGACTAACAGAAATGGAGTAATGTGTCCCTGAACAAAGGGGGGGTCAAAATCAAAACAGTCAGTATCTGGTGTGGCCACCAGCTGCATTAAGTACTGCAGTGCATCTCCTCATGGTCTGCACCAGATTTGCCAGTTCTTGCTGTGAGATGTAGGCCTTGGGAGAGGGGGGTAACAAGGCTCTCTTCACTGGACAGAGCTGCTCCACAAAGGTAAGTCCCACATACAGCACAGTCAAACACCTTGTCGCACACTGCCATGAGATAAACTTGACTCAGCTTTGAATATGCTGTATGATAAATGGTTATAATATCATGAAGTGATACATGCACCTGCATGTTCCCAGACATTTCTGGGGGGAATGGCCCTAGCCCTCACCCTTCTGATCCAACAGGTCCCAATGGGATTGAGATCCGAGCTCTTCGCTGGCCATGGCAGAACACTGACATTCCTGTCTTGCAGGAAATCATGCACAGAATGAGCAGTATGGCTGGTGGCATTGTCATGCTGGAGGGTCATGTCAGGATGAGCCTGCATGAAGGGTACCACATGAGGGAGGAGGATGTCTTCCCTGTAACGCACAGCGTTGAGATTGCCTGTAATGACAACAAGCTCAGTCCGATGATGCTGTGACACACTGCCCCAGACCATGACGGACCCTCCACCTCCAAATCGATCCCGTTCCAGAGTACAGGCCTTGGTGTAACGCTCATTCCTTTGACGATAAATGCAAATCCGACCATCACCCCTGCTGAGACAAAACCGCGACTCGCCAGTGAAGAGCACTTTTTGCCAGTCCTGTCTGGTCCAGCGACGGTGGGTTTGTGCCAATAGGCGGCGTTGTTGCCGGTGATGTCTGGTGAGGACCTGCCTTACAACAGGCCTACAAGCCCTCAGTCCAGCCTCTCTCAGCCTATTGCGGACAGTCTAAGCACTGATGGAGGGATTGTGCGTTCCTGGTGTAACTCGGGCAGTTGTTGTTGCCATCCTGTACCTGTCCCGCAGGTGTGATGTTCGGATGTACCGATCCTGTGCAGCTGTTGTTACACGTGGTCTGCCACTGCGAGGACGATCAGCTGTCTGTCCTGTCTCCCTGTAGCTCTGTCTTAGGCGTCTCACAGTAAGGACATTGCAATTTATTGCCCTGCCACATCTGCAGTCCTCATGCCTCCTTGCAGCATGCCTAAGGCACATTCACGCAGATGGGCAGGGACCCTGGGCATCTTTCTTTTGGTGTTTTTCAGAGTCAGTAGAAAGGCCTCTTTAGTGTCCTAAGTTTTCATAACTGTGACCTTAATTGCCCACTGTCTGTAAGGTGTTAGTATCTTCACGACTGTTCCACAGGTGCATGTTCATTAATTGTTTATGGGTCATTGAACATGCATGGGAAACAGTGTTTAAACCCTTTACAATGAATATCCGTGAAGTTATATGGATTTTTACGAATTATCTTTGAAAGACAGGATCCTGAAAAAGGGCCATTTCTTTTTTTGCTGAGTTTAGGTACAATTGACTTGGATTTGTGCCACAAATGCTTAAAAGTTAGCATTTGAAACAGTGGCCTGGTAAACAAAACCAAAGCATGGATTGCTGTCATTCCTTGTCCATAGACTGCTTACAGTGTAAGGAAACCAATATGTAATTTGGGTGGACTATCCCTTTAAATTCTGCCCTTGGTTGCACGGGAAAAAATGGTTATGTTCACTCAGTATCTTTAGAAATTGGACATAGGCCTACCGACTGTCATGTATTGCTTTGCTTTGCCAAGTCTTAATCAGAATCCAAATCTAGATGCAGATAATAAGCGTTGTTGTGGGTAATGCCAGTAATTTACCACCAAGTGGCAGCATACATCATTCAGACATGACGTCCGCCTTTCAAATGCTTCAAGTAGGAAGTGAATTCGTCACTTCGCCAGACAAACTATGTTGGAGAAAATCCAATATTCGTTAATCGTTGACTGGTATAAACATGTTTGGCTGTGAGTATTTACCATATAACAGTTAGCCGCACTGAAAACCTGACGGACATCAGGTTATAAGGTAAGTGCGCAGAAGCATATCAACTTTCTACACTGTCAGCTGAACTAATGCTTTGTCATTTTCCTTAAATTCAAATTGAATACTGTATATCATCATTTAATAATGTCATGTTTTCAATGCTTAAATAATTGATAGGCCATCTAATGTGTATGTCATTGTCTAATTCAGGTAGCCTATTTTAATTAGAGTTATATTATATATTAAAAAAATTATGAAGATTTGTAATTTGAAACAACATTTATGTAAGGAATGTATAGTAAGGATGACAGATACAATGCGTAAATGCTGTTATCAAGTGGCATTCCTGGTTTGTACTCCAAATCTATATAAAGGAGAAAGTGTTACATGAAATTACGAAGGCCTACACCCTTAGCGATATTGTGGCAAAAAAAAGCTAATTCATCTAAACATCTCAAATAACAGAACGTATAAAAATATGGAATCGCTTTATCTAATCCAGCAGCAGGCAAACATAGACGTGCAAGTCCGAGATAAGATACAGTGATGCTACGGTCTTGTCTTTACAGCAATGTTGAGGACTTTGGCCTCCTCCTATGTCTTTCTCTCCTCGTGTGTATCAAATGCAGGGAAATTATTTTATAGAGGCAGGTTGAAGGTTTATAGTGTTGCACTATAAAGAGCAAATCAATATTCTTTCAGGTTTCACAAAGAGGTCCAACACCAAGGTGCTTTATAGAAAGAGCAATACATTTTTAGACAATATCAGTCATACTTGTTCATGTGAGAGAATCCATGGCTGATGCCACCTTTTAACAGCAGACAGGGGGTTGTGTTTCCTTTTCTCCCAGCAGATAGGACGGTGTTTCAGACCATGGTCACTGTTGGATACCCCAGTGCCCCCAAGGAGGGCACAGAGGCCATCATGCCTCAGGAACAAGAACAAGAACCAGAGAAGAGAAGATTTCGGTCCCACTCCCAACTATATGGAGCCGTTGGGGACAGCATAGGCAATCTAGGAGATAACTGCCCGACTTGTCGGGGAATAGGGCGTATTCCAAGAAGTAGGTGGCCCACTTCTGCCAGACTGACTGCTTAGTTGTTCCTGTGATGAACTTATATTTCAACAATGTGACTATTTCCATGTTGGTATTCTAAGACTTGCTGATGGGATTCGGGAAGTGTCTTCCTTAAACTATTGATAACCCACACTTGATTTAAGAGAAGTGATGTTGTGTGTTGTGTGCAGGAAGGCTGACATACCAATAGAGCCATATCTCTAACTGTGAAATAGTAACCCTCCTTACTGTTCTCTGTATAGAACATGATCAACTAGTGGCAGTCATCTCATGTTCAGACAAAAGACTGAGGCCCAGCCGCACGTAAGTGTGTGTGTGTCTGTTTTTGTGCGTCTGATTGTGTGTGTTTGAGTGACTGTGTGATGTGTTTTACCCATACGTGACACTGTATACAGTAAGATTCTTTGTGAATTTAATCAAAATATAATATTTTGCTTCATAGTTAACTCAAATTTTCCAGGAAACTCTACGTGTGTATCTCGGTGGTGCTGTGTCTCCTGATCTGCTTTCTGATCCTCTTCTTCCTCTTCCCACGGAGTATCTCACTATCCTCTGTCACCGTCCAATCAGTGAGGGTCTTCTTCACCCCAGACAAAGTTGAAATGCAAGTCACTGTAAGTATACATGCCACACTCCCGTAGACATCAAAGACAACATGTGGTCGCTCATTGATTGTTCTATTGCATGAGGTCAGTGTGTTCAAACTATGCGTTTCCTCTTCTAGAATGTTTTCAACTTCACCAATGACAATTTTGCGGAGATGAAAGTCTTGGACTTTGATATGCAAGTGCTGATCGATGAAACAGTGATGGGCAGAATCAAGATATCTAATATGACCTCGGTCAAATCACGTTCAGAGAAATTGGTGAGTTTGATATTGTTGTTTAATATAAATCATAATGGATCAAGTAGCCTAGCGGCTAAAAGCGTTGGGCCAGTAATTGAAAGGTCGTTGGTTTGAATCCCGAGCCGTCTAGGTGAAAACTCTGCCGATGTGCCCTAGAGTAAGGCACTTAACCATATTTGCTCCTGTAAGTCGCTCTGGATAAGAGCGTCTACTAAATGACTAAAATGTAAAATTACACAATTGTAGTACAAAGTGCAAAGCACTTTCCTTTAAGGTCCTATATGAAACAATTTGACCTTAATTCACGATCTAATTGAGTTTTCCGGTCTCCTTTTTTATGTTCGTACAGTATACTGTTGTCATACCCATAATAATTGAGGACCCAGGCCTAAAGTAAGCATGATGTTTATTATCACTTATATGTTCAATATCATTACCATCACTACTTCTAAATTAGGAAGGAAATATAGTATTATCTGTGTACATTATGGTACATTAACTACTCTTGGCTAGGCCTTACAGTGCATTCGGAAACTATTCAGACGCCTTGACTTTTTTCACATTTTGTTACGTTACAGCCTTATTCTAAAATGGATTCAATTGTTTTTTCCCCTCATCAATCTACACACACTACCCCATAATGACAAAGCTAAAAAAAACACGTTTTTAGAAATGTTTGCAAAAAAATGTGGAAAAAGTCAAGGGGTCTGAATACTTTCCGAATGCACTGTATATGAATTAAACTTACAGTACGTTCTTGGTTTTGTTTTCAAAATATGATTTTCCTTATGTTATATGTATAGGCTAATAAATGTCTTCGTAACTCTTCTGTTTCAGTAATTACTGCAAGTCAACCTCCATAAGGATTCACACCTTGTTCTTACTTTTGCAGTGGGTATCACACTTTTATTTTAAGATATGTTAATTAAAGGACCAACCATAAACACATCCGTCTCACTACATACACTTCAAGACACTTCAGCATCTGACTACTAGGCTGTAGCATGCCTAGCTTCAGTGCTTGTCTATAGTATGCCCCATTGACTTCCTATTTCAACATACACTATAGTGTAACGACCCTGGGTTTATAAGCGCGGATATCGACTCTGCCGCTTGAGCATGCTTTTGGTTACAGTCGATAGCGCGCTGGACTTCGGGCTAGAAGGTTGAGGGTTCGAGACCTGCTCCCTGCCTGTTTCATTACATTGGTGTCAGAAGTAATCGGACCTTGCATCCACGACAGTGCGTGTGCATGGCCAGTGAGGGCGTTCCTGTAAAACGTAGAGTCTCAAGCTAGCGCGAGGCCGCGCTCTTTGAAAGGAAGGAGTAGTGTAACGACCCTGGGTTTATAAGCGAGGATATCGACTCTGCCGCTTGAGCATGCTTTTGGGGCACAGTTGATAGCGCGCTGGACTTCGGGCTAGAAGGTTGAGGGTTCGAGACCTGCTCCCTGCCTGTTTCATTACAATATATACAAAAGAATGTGGACACCCCTTCAAATGAGTGGATTCAGCTATTTCAGCCACACCCGTTACTGACAGATGTATTAAATTGAGCACACAGCCTTGCGATCTCCATGGACAAACATTGGCAGTAGAATGGCCTTACTGAAGTGCTCAGTGACTTTCAACGTGGCACCGTCATAGGATGCCAGCATTCCAGTTAGTCAAATTTCTGCCCTGCTAAGTGCTGTTATTGTGAAGTGGAAACATCTAGGAGCAACAACGGCTCAGCCTCGAAGTGGTATGCCACACAAGCTCACAGAACGGGACTGCCGAGTGCTGAAGCACGTAACGGGTAAAAATGGTCTTTCCTCGGTTGCAACACTCACTACAAGTTCCAAACTGCCTCTGGAAGCAACGTCAGCACAAGAACTGTTCGTTGGGAACTTCATGAAATGAGTTTCCATGGCCGAGCAGCCGCACACATGCCTAAGATCACTATGCGCAATGCCAAGCGTCGGCTGGAGTGGTGTAAGCTCGCCGCCATTGGACTCTGGAGCAGTGGAAACGTTCTCTGGAGTGATGAATCACGCTTCATCCTCTGGCAGTCCGACGGATGCCAGGAGAAAGCAACGTGCCTGAAAGCATAGTGCAAACTGTAAAGTTTGGTGGCGGAAGAATAATGGTCTGGGGCTGTTTTTCATGGTTCGGGCTAGGCCCCTTAGTTCCAGTGAAGGGAAATCTTAGCGCTACAGCATACAATTCTGTGCTTCCAACTTTGTGGGAACAGTTTGGGGAAGGCCCTTTCCTGTTTCAGCATGACAATGCCCCCGTGCACAAAGCGAGGTCCATACAGAAAAGGTTTGTCGAGATCGGTGTGGAAGAACTTGACTGGCCTGCACAGAGCCCTGACCTCAACTCCATCAAACACCTGTGGGATGAATTGGAACGCAGACTGCGATCCAGGCCTAATCGCCCAACATCAGTTCCCTACCTCAATAATGCTCTTGTGGCTGAATGGATGTCCCCGCAGAAACATCTAGTGGAAAGCCTTCCCAGAAGAGTGGAGGCTGTTATAGCAAGAAAGGGGGTACCGACTCCATTTTAATGCCCATGATTTTGGAATGAGATGTTCGACGAGCAGGTGTCCACATACTTTTGGTCATGTAGCATATCTCGACTGGAACTGCCGAGACACTCAAACATACATATCCTGTACTTCTAAGAATGATTTACAAAGTAGTTTTGCTGACTATTCTTGTCAGTGGCCTTGAAGACCTTTGGCGAAGTAAACATGTATTGACCTTACTTCTTTTCACCTAGACAAAATCTGAATTTTGCTTTTCAAGACCCAACACTAATACTACTGGAGCCAATATAGGAATGTTTTTAGCCTTTTCAAAACGTGGTTGAATTCCCCTTTTCAAGCCACGTGTTCAAAATATGTCGCTCAATTGTTTCATGTCCGTTTGGGATTAATCGGGCTGTTAACCTAGTAACAGTGTCACTATAGTCATTCCTTAGAGCTCATAAACCAACCCAATGTACAGTCGTTGCATTTATTATTACCGAAAAAGGTAGTCGGGAATAACAAATGTTTGAACTTTGACCATTTTTCACATTTTGAAACAGGAGACTGTGCACTTGCAGTTGAAGATTTCAAAATGTCCGCCTTAATATTCCCTCTTCGTCTTTCACAGAATGACAATGAATGTGTCCTACCTGGCTCACTCGGAGCAGCTGTCCAAAGACACCTTTGAGTACATTGACTGTGGAGCCAACACCACCATTCCCCACCCTATCGGGCAAATGATTTTGGAACGATGAAAGCCTGGCAACGAGGGATTCCCAAAGTGAAAATATGTATTATAAACAAGATAGACTCATCAAAGGGAAATGTACACATATTGTAGTAGACAATATTATTCATTCTAGTATTGTCCTCTGCTCAGCCCACATTATTTGCAGTGCAATATTCTTCTAAAGTAGTTTTGTGAATGATTTGTGAACTGTGCCCACATTATTTGCTGTGCAATATTCTTCTAAAGTAGTTTTGTGAATGATTTGTGAAATGTGAAAGTACATGTTGGTTGTTTTAACATAATTGTAGGGATTTAGAACATATATGAGATGTGTGATAATGATTCAGAATACAAATTCAATTCCACAAGTCATGTTATGTGTATTTGAAAGTTTACTGCATTGATATTCAGTATGCAATTGGCTTGTAATTCCATTAACCTCCATCAACCTTACAGTATATAACAAGGTAAATAACATTTCCTAAGTGTTGCCATGATTTGACTGTGAGAGGAATGGTGCAGTGAAGTGACAACTTTCCTGGACAGGGTGTGGACTCGTGACTATTTGCACACTTGGAACTTTTGAGGCTCATGGCTGAAATACCTAGAACCTTACCAGCTTTTAAAAGTCTTTCTTTGAAGACACTGACATGAGATGTGGAGGTTAAATCAAGTTTCTATAATATTATTGAATTTCCCTGTCAATCGTCACAACATGATTAGTCAAATAAATAGGCCATATTCTACTCTCAATTTCTTAGATTGAAACCATGAAAGCTGAGCCCCTGATAACTAGAGGTCCTATGGTAGTAGAATGAACATGTTTGGCTAAGGTTGTCCCCATAACTCAACAGTGTGTGATGCAAGAACTGAACTCACTATCTGTTGTCAATCTGGGCACTGGAGCTGTCTTTGTTAGTGTGCACACTTGCAGTGCACAGTTTAACCTGCTATAAAGAGAAAAGCATAGAGAGAGGGTTATAAAGAAGTTAGATTCAGTTAATTGCATAGACATTTATAACCTCTAGCAAGGGATGAGAATAGTTTAACTCAGCGGCACATCCAGCACAATGGGTAGGACTGGCATGTTTGGCGCCTCAGGCTGGCTCTCTACCATCAGAGCAGGTCACTTCACATCCTATAAATCCAAGAGAGAAATCCTCTCTTTATACACATTGCTAAGGCTCTGTGATTTAGTCTACCACTGGAGTAACATTGTGACCTTGACTGAAATAGCTACGGTATCAACAATGTCCTACTGTCCTATATGTCTCCTACTTTAATGTCATCGATAATTAAAAGAACAATGGCCCTCCCTGCCTTATGAGTGATAGTCACGCGGCGTTCTGCCTGCGCCGTGCTTCCCACTGCATGGCTGTCATGTTAGTACATCACGCTGTGAAGAAGGAGGACGTTTAGAGTATTGGACCACACAGCGTAATCTGCGCATGGTAATTACCCTGATTGATGAGTACTTAAGAACCTGGGCTCGTTTGAGTGGTAAGGCGAATGAAACCGACTGTCAAAAGTCGGACACTACCCACTGGGCACAGACCTCAATTCAACTCCACGTTGGTTCAAATTATGTGGAAGCTATGGGCAATGCCTATAGATAACGTGTTCCTTAAACATGGTGGGATCATTATGCGCCTGTAAAATTAATTATGTGAGGAAAGGCGGGGAAAACCCAAACTTGTATTTTTTATCCATTACATTGAAATTGAACAGCAAAAGTTAATTGTTATATGCGCTATGTCATCATGCACAGCCTTTTATCTGCAACAAATCAATTTGATAGAAACATCTCTGGTAGGAAAATGCACATATTGTTATTATGCAGATTTTAGAATATTCACAAGAAAATCTGTCGCCAATTGAACGCAAAACTAGTTACTGATGTGGTTTTCCAACAGCAAGGCTCAGTGCAACATGGCATTAGTGTAGTGCCAGTAACCACGTTTCCATCCACAGTTTTATTGTAAAAATACTTAATGACCTTTGATAATATGAACTTTGCAAAGTTCATGCAGTCAACATGTAGGTGCAAGTCGGACAATTGTTATCCTAGTAATGCAAATACACTTTGAAAGTACGTGAACTTCACAAAAGTGATCCACTCGAACGCGCCCCCTATGACGCAATCTTTTGAAGAGGCATAAAAACTGCATGCACAGACTAGCTACATCTAATCACAGAATCGAGTTGAATATAATAGAATAACTGTTTGCGCAATAATACATAAGATCAATTCACAAACTGCATTGATTATGTTTATACTAAAACATATTTTTCTCTGTTTAAAAACAAAGACAAAATTGTAATTTATTACTTTCCTAAATAGAAAAAAATGCACTTGCCAATGAGCTCTCCAGACAGCAACAACAGGACAACATCAACAGCCCTTACTGAAGACAGATCTATCTGACTGTGCTTCTGATTGTGACATCATAACATTATAATGACAATGCAAGATTTGAACCAAACTGTTTTGTTCAATGAATTCCATCCCATTCTTACCCAGTGTGTGGGCAGTGGTTATGTTTGACACAAGGTGGCGCCAAAGTCTGTCCATACCATAGAATTAGGAATATTCTAATTTATAGGATCTCTATGGTCCATACACTCAGCAGGGGAATAGATTATTGAGGGACGTCACCTCGGGTTGTCGTTCTAGCAGTTGTGCGCGCTATTCCACTCCACTGTTTATTGCTCTACCAGTGCAGGGAGCAGACGGACAGATATGAGCGCGCAGAGATAAACTATATTTGGATGTATGAATATATGGATGTGGTCGCTGCGCTAGGATTATGCCATATTTGTACATTCAAGAGGTCTAGAAGGTAAATATATTTGACACTAGTTTTATCAGGTTATTATACGATTTTGTGCAGATAGAGATAGGGTATCTTACTGCAATGCCATCTGAGTTGTAATGCTATGCACATGGTTGGTTATAGCAGTTTCATTCCAGTAAAATGTCTCACTCATAGAAGGCAAATCTGCAGTTTTATCACATATTTCAGTCCTCAGAATGATGCCAGAATTACAGTCAGGCTATTTTCTTCAATTTGATGTTCTCACAATTAAAGAGTTGGGATGGCAGCAAAGACGTTTTCTTTTTTTATAACAGGCTATGGAGAAAATATGGGTTGTGTTTATTGAAGTTTTTTTTTTTTTCTTTAGAAACCAAAGCCTCATAAAAACAATTGGATTATAATCGCAATCATATCCCAGCATTAACTGCATTCAGTGTGCAAATGCATAGATATTCCCTCATTCATATTAAACTTGTAAGCAATGTGCCCCAAGGCAGCCATTGGGATTTGACTGCATAATGAGGATTAGATTAGTGGCAAAAAAGACAACTATAACAACCAGCCATCAATTAAAATGTTGTCAGCCCTACCGCTCCTTACACTTTTAAACCCAAACCATAATTTATCTTGATCAATTCAGAATGAAATTGTGCTGTCTGGACATTTCCTATGACCAACAATTAAATTGACCTTGTCTTGGGCTATGGCTGTTATGGTTGTGGTTTTATTCCAACAAAGGATAACCAATTGGTCTCAATTGTTGCTTGGCTTGTTGCAATTCAATTCAATAAGAAATTGCATTAATCATTGATCAGTCTCATTGTTTGCAAACATATCAACTAACCATAGAAGCAATCGTTAATGTGTTGTATAACAGTGTCTAATGACATTTCCTGTCTGTGTCATTGTTTATTATTGTGTAATAGCACCTCAGTTGTTGTGATACCTGTCAATCGCATTGTCTAGTCTTTAAATAGTAACTCATTTTTGTGTTTGTGTTTTGATAAGGTCCACAGTCCTGCAGCCATCCGGTCTGCCACCTTCACCTTTGAAGAGGGTGCCAATGCCAACCTATTAGAAAGGATTAACCAGAATTTGCTACCTCACATAAAGAGGTGAGAACATCCCATTGCCATGGGGAACCAACTGACCGAGATAGCCCCCAACACCCCTTTCCTGCAAAACTTCCAGTCCTTGCACGTTGTGGTGATCGGCCTGGATGCGGCTGGCAAAACCTCTCTGCTCTACAGACTGAAACTCAAGGAGTTTGTCAAGACCATCCCGACCAAGGGCTTTAACACGGAGAAGATCAAAGTAGCGGTGGGCAGCTCGCGTGCCATCACCTTCCAGGTCTGGGACGTAGGGGGCCAGGAGAAGCTACGGCCCCTCTGGAAGTCATACACGAGGCGGACCGATGGCATGGTGTTCGTGGTGGACTCCACCGAGACCGAACGTATGGAGGAGGCCAAGGTGGAGCTTCACAAGATCACCCGTACCTCGGAGAACCAGGGGGTGCCCGTTCTGGTGCTGGCCAACAAGCAGGACCTGGCCTCGGCTCTGTCTGTGAACGAGGTGGAGAAGGCCCTGGCTGTCCATGAACTGAATGCCTCCACACTGCACCACGTACAGAGCTGCAGCGCCGTGGATGGACAGGGCTTACAACCAGGCCTAGAGAAACTCTACGAGATGATCCTGATGAGGAAGAAGATGGTGAAACACAACAAACATAGAAAGAGATAAGCCTTTGGTTGTCCTAAGTTACAGGGATATTTATGTACTGACTATGTGACTCTTTGAGCGGAAGTCCCGCCCGTTTAAATAAAAAGGAGGGCTTTTTGGCCAACAAAGGACCAATTCCAGATGGCCCAGGGGTCAGGAGAAATGGATTTGGCCTTTATGTGACATGCAGTATTGATACACTGTGTCTTTCATACCTTGTATTAGCCACACAGCTGCCATTTGGATGCAAGAAATACGTAATAGCCACGACAGGATGTAGCTGCCTATGACATATTTTATCACACAAAGTTGAACTCACTTGTTTACACCACAACACATTAGAAATATGATACTGAACTTTGAACTCTGTACTCTGGATTTGAACAAAGACACATTTACATGATATGAAGCTAAATGGTATAGATATCAAATGGGACACCAAGGCTATTACAGTATTATATATATTTTTTAAATATTCCAAGTGCATTGCACTTACGCCACAGAGGTTAAGTTTCAGTTGGATTCACACTGTTTTCAGAAGTTGTAAAATGTTTGTAACACTGAATAATTAATAAATCAGCACACTGTGTTAAATATATGTTGATATCTATTGAGACGATATCATAGTGTAAAGCTAACACAGCATGCATTTTAATGGGGCTTGGACTAAATGTATTTAGCTGTATGTTGTTAAAGGATGGCAAAAGGAAGCCATCTCCAAATCAAATTGTATTCGTCACATGCTTTGTAAACAACAGATGATGACTAACAGTGAAATGCTTACTTACAATGCAGAGAGAAAGAAAATAAATAAATAGTAGAAAAGTAATAATACGTAATAATGAAAGTAATAATAGATACACAATGAGTAACGATAACTTGGTTATCTACAAGGGGTACCAGTGCCGAGTTGATGTGCAGTGGTAGAAGGTATTTGAGGTAGATATGCACATATAACAGTAGCAGCAGCGTATGTGATGAGTCAAAAAAAGTTAGTGCAAAAAGGGTCAATTCACATAGTCCAGGTAGCTATTTGGTTAACTATTTAACTACATACAGTACCAGTCAAAAGTTTGGAGAAAACCTACTCATTCAAGGGTTTTTCTTTATTTTGACTATTTTGTACATTGCAGAATAATAGTGAAGACATCAAACCTATGAAATAACACATATGGAATCATGTAGTAACCAAAAAAGTGTTAAACAAATCAAAATATATTTTAGATTTTAGATTCTTCAAAGTAGCCACCCATTGCCTTGATGACAGCTTTGCACACTCTTAGCATTCTCTCAACCAGCTTCACCTGGAATGCTTTTCCAACAGTCTTGAAGGAGTTCCCACATATGCTGAGCACTTGTTGGTTCTTTTCCTTCACTCTGCAGTCCAACTCATCCCAAACCATCTCAATTGGGTTAAGGTCGGGTGATTGTGGAGGACAGATCAACTGATGCAGCACTCCAGCACTCTCCTTCTTGGTCAAATAGCCCTTACACAGCCTGGAGGTGAGCTTTGGGTCATTGTCCTGTTGAAAAACAAATGATAGTACCACTAAGCACAAACCAGATGGGATGGCATATCGCTGCCGAATGCTGTTGTAGCCATGCTGGTTAAGTGTGCCTTGAATTCTAAAAAAATCACTGACAGTGTAACCAGCAAAGAGCCCCCACACCATCACACCTCCTCCTCCATGCTTCACGTTGGAACCACACATGCGGAGAACATCCGTTCACCTACTCTGTCTCACAAAGACACGGCGGTTGGAACCAAAAATCTCAAATTTGGACTCATCAGACCAAAGGACAGATTTCCACTGGTCTAATGTCCATTGCTCATGTTTCTTGGCTCAAGCGAGTCTATTCTTATTATTGGTGTCCTTTAGTAGTAGTTTCTTTGCAGAAATTTGACCATGAAGGCCTGATTCGCGCAGTCTCATCTGAACAGTTGATGTTGAGATGTGTCTATTACTTATAGACACATCTATAACTCTGGGTCTTCCTTTCCTGTGGCGGTCCTCATGAGAGCCAGTTTCATCATAGCGCTTGATGGTTTTTCAAATTCTTGACATTTTACGGATTGACTGACCTTCATGTCTTAAAGTAATGATGGACTGTCTTTTCTATTTGCTTATATGAGCTGCTCTTGCCGTAATATGGACTTGGTCTTTTACCGAATTGGGATATCTTCTGTATACCAACCCTACCTTGTCACAACACAACTGATTGGCTCAAACGCATTAAGAAGGAAAGAAATTCCACCAATTAACTTTTGACAAGGCACACCTGTTAATTGAAATACATTCCAGGTGAATACCTCATGAAGCTGGTTGAGAGAATGCCAAGAGTGTGCAAAGGCAAATTGAAGAATCTCAAATATAAAATATATTTTGATTTGTGTAACAATTTTTTGGTTACTAGATGATTCCATATGTGTTATTACATAGTTTTGATGTCTTCACTATTATTCTATAATGTAGAAAATAATAAAAATATAGAAAACCCCTGTAATGAGTAGATGTGTCCAAACTTTTGACTGGTATGTAAATATGTAGCACTCTTATGGCTTGGGGATAAAAGCTGTTCATGGTCCTGTTGGATCCAGACTTGGTTCATCTGTACCGCTTGCTGTGCGGTAGCAGAAAGAACAGTCTATGGCTGGAGTCTTTGACCATTTTTAGGGCTTCCTCTGACACCACCTGGTATACAGGTCCTGGATGGCAGAGAGCTCGGCCCTACTGATGTACTGGGCCGTACGCACTACCCTCTTTAGCGCCTTGCTGTCGGATGCCAAGCAGTTGCCATACCAGGCGGTGATGCAGCCAGTCAAGATGCTCTCAATGGTGCAGCAGTAGATATTTTTGAGGACCCATGCCAAATATTTTCAGCCTCCTGAGGGGGAAGAGGCATTGTCGTGCCCTCTTCACAACTGTGTTGGTGTGTTTGGACCATGATAGATCCTTAGTGATGTGACACAAAGCTCTCAACCCGCTCCACTACAGCCCTGTCGATGTAAATGGGTGCGTGCTCTGCCCTCCCTTTCCTGTAGTCCACCATCAGCTCCTTTGTCTTGCTTAAGTTGAGGGAGAGTGCCAGGTCTCTGACCTGCTCCCTATAGGCTGTTTCATCATCGTCGGTGATCAGGCCTACCACCGTCGTGTGGTCAACAAACTTAATTATGGTGTTGGAGTCGTGCACAGCCACGCAGTCGTGGGTGAACAGGGGGTACAGGAGAGGGCTAACTACACACCCCTGAGGGGCCCCCGTGTTGAGGACCAGCGTGGCGGATGCATTGTTGCCCACCCTCACCACCTGGAGGTGTCCCGTCAGGAAATCCAGGATCCAGTTGCAGAGGGAGGTGTTCAGTCCTAAGGTTAATGATGAACTTGGAGGGCACTGGTGTTGAACGCTTTGCTGTTGTCGATGAAAAGCGTTCTTACGTAGGTGTTCCTTTTGTCCAAATGGGAAAGAGCAGTGTGGAATGCAATAGAGATTTTGTCATCTGTGGATCTGTTTGGGCGGTATGTGAATTGGAGTTGTGTCTGGGATAATGGTTTCTGGGATGATGGTGTTGATGTGAGCCATGACCAGCCTTTCAAAGCATTTCATGGCAACAGATGTGAGTGCGATAGTCATTCAGAAATGTCACCTTGGCGTTCTTGGACACAGGGACTATGGTGGTCTGCTTGAAATATGTAGGTAATACAGACTGGGTCAGGGAGTGGTTAAAAATGTAATGTCAGTGAAGACACTGCCAGCTGGTCAGCGCATGCTCTGAGTACGCCTCCTGGTAATCCGTCTGTTGAAGGTTAACCTGTTTAAAGGTCTTGGTCACATCGGCTCCGGAGAGCATGATTGCACAGTCGTCTGGAACAACTTGTGCTCTCACGCATGGTTCAGTGTTGCTTGCCTCGAAGAGAGCATAGAAGGCATTTAGTTGTCTTCATCTGATCATGCATTAGGAAATGCGAATTGTAGTGTTTTTGAGGTGCAGAATGCTTTGAAAGTTTGTAATTGCCACATTAAATTGTCAGACTGGATTTATCCTAACTGAAAATGTATCAACCCCTAGAAAAATGTCCATTCATTATAATCCACATAATAATTCACATGTCCTGTTTCTGCAGGATTATTTTCCTGCTGTGGTCAAACTGGTCAAATTAAGAGCAGAACTTTAGACCCTAGACATTTTAATAGGTGTAGTAGGCTGAGGCAAAAATATCCTTCAGGTATGATTCTAATTTGGTTTATGCACAGTGCTGAGAGCTGCATGATGGAAAGGTTATTCAAAACTCAAATCCTGCCCTGAGGTGATGTACAGAACTTGACTAGTTTTCACTTCTGTACTATAGGTAATCGTCATATAGCTTCTCTTTATGATAGTCTCACTACCAGTGCCTGGGAAAAGGGAATGTCCTACTGCAAATCAGCCAGCACTGAAAGAGCAAAGTGCACCATAATCCCATAGAAAGAATATGTAATATTGCATAAAAGAACAAGCGCTACTGTTCTTTACTGTTACATATGCATTCCTACTGCTCTCCAGTATGTTCTCCACTATTTGCATTATATTCCTTGGCATAAAGACACCGGTAATAATGACATGAAGGGCTCTTTGCCTCAAGTATCTCTTCTCCTCTATTAATGGCTGAGTCAGAAAGTGGGCTATGGAGAGCAGCACCCACCCCCAGTCCAAATCCATTTACTTTGATTTCCACTCAGCTAGGGTGACAGCTGCTTACATTGTAATTAAATCAATTAGTAGTGTGGTTGTGGCAACTAGTGGGCAGAATCAAACAGCTTCGGGGAATAATAAAGATGGATAGCAGTGGGCTTTGGCGACTATGGCAGAGCTACAATAGTGTCAGAAGGTGCGTGTAGCTGGTGCATGAAGTCAGGCGCAGGAGAGCAAAATGAGTGAGCAACGTACTTTACTCAAAAAATAAAGGCACAAGGTAAACAAATACACTTGACCAATAACCAACGGTAAATATTACGCACGGGTGAACACAGCACCCGTCAAAAAAACCAGCCATCTTGAACCGAACTGAACATAGAAGTAATCACGCACAACAAACATGGGGGAAACAGAGGGTTAAATACATGAACATGTAATTGGATAATGAAAACCAGGTGTGTAAAAAATAAAGACAAAACCAATGGAAAATGAAAGATGGATCAGCGATGGCTAGAAGACTGGTGACGTCGACCGCCGAACGCCGCCCGAACAAGGAGAGGGACCGACCTCGGCGGAAGTCGTGACAAATAGGGAACCTCTTGAGTCAGTAATGAATGTGATTGGTCAGTCTATAGATCTGACTCACCAATATGCATAGAATGCAAGATTGCATACTTCAAGTAGAGGCTTTGGATTTAATCAGACGAAAGTGTACACTTTAGATCTTGTGTATACCTAATTATAAATACAATAGTGAAAATTAATTAAAGGAGGACTTTAAGGACAGGGGCAGATTACCGAAAGGGGCACACAGGGCACGTGTGTATAATTGCAGGAAATTAGCTTTAAAACAGCTAAATATTCTCTCAGACTCATGGCAAAATATGTAGAATTGCAGGAAATTAGCTTTAAAATGGTTAAATGTTCTCTCAGCCTCATGGCAAAATGTGTAGAATTGCAGGAAATTAGTTTTACAACGGCTAAACGTTCTGTCAACCTCATGGCAAAATGTGTAGAAATGCAGGAAATTAGTTTTAAAACGGCTAAATGTTCTCTCAGCCTCATGGCAGAATGTGTGGAATAGCAGAAAATTACCTTTAAAACTAGGGGTAAAATTTTATTGACCAGCTAATTGAATGTTCTCTTATAGCGGATAAGACACAAGCCACCTGCTGAGAAAGTCCAATTAAGAAGAGACACTACTGTCTCTAAGGCCTGGAGCAAACAAACATGCATTCTCCCTCCCCTTCTGTGCTAGATATAGATACATACTGGCTGCCAAATAAATATGCTTTATTCTTAATCCAACTACAATTTTGGAAATAGTCCTTAATGAAGAAACAACAACAATATTTCATATTATTCAGTCCTAATTATTGCGAAGATGTTGTTTTGTTTGAGTGCACTCAACTGTAGAGAAATATTTGGCAGACGGAACATTGGTTGAAGCTGTTGATTTCCTGAAAAAATTAAATAAGGTTTTCTCAAGATAGAGATTCTAGAGGGAAATCCAGCAAACTCAACAATACTCCCAATTGAAAATGTTTGCTATTTTTGGACTTTTCTGTCACTGTTCTCTCCTAAAGGGTTTCTTTTTTAAAAATCCATTTGGGTCTGTCCCAGATTCCATAATGTACTGCAAGCCCATTGGCCAATTTCCAGATATGAAGTTATGCAATGAACAATGAACCAATCTACAATCTACATTCCCATGCAATGATCATGTGTATTCTGCCAACTAAGTGTTCCAGCTTCTATAGAACACTGTACATTTGTCTCTGATAACGACTGATAAGGAGTTAGAGTATGTACCATCCGTAGATATACAGTAAGATACAGCAACCTTACCACAACCTTATAACAACCTTACCACAACCTTATTTCAACTGTACCACAACCTTATTTCAACCGTACCACAACCTTATAACAACCTTAGCGGACGCTGATTTGAAACGCAAAAGTCTGTTGGCTGCCAAACAACAGTCTCTAGAGTCTGGGCCTCTGCACATTGACACAAACCATGACTGTGACCTGCATGATCTTACACACCAAGTTATTCACAACAATCTGTTCATTAAAACTTCTGAGGGGTATTTGTGGAGTCATCCTGACACAACAGCTGGTAACTGGAATTCATTAGCCTAACCTCAGAAAGAAAGATGCTAAACTGACACAGAGTATTTCTCGACTATGGAAACTTCAATGACTTCAAATGGCAAATATTAGCATTTTGAATGTATGGATATGACTAGTTTTAATATAAATCCAGGAGAAATGAATGCCTCTTCCAAAAGGTAGCATCATTTCAATATTATACGCATGGCTGGCTTAGTTAATGCCTCTAATGAGAAAGGGATCCTGCGGCAGATGTAAATATGTTCTCTCTCCTTCAACCTCCTTCATTTCCAATGCTGGCTCGTTTGCTAGGACAAACACAAGTGTTTGCGGGATTATGGGAGATTAAGCAGAGGAATCACGAGCTGACAGGTGGATCCCTAAAATAATTTTGTACTCTTCGAAGACCGGCTTATCCAATATCCAAAGGGTTCACCTTGGTATTCCCCATCTATCGCCCACCTCTGTCTTACTGTATTCTCCCCTCAGGTTTAGTTCACTGCATTGTGTTGTGGTGCTGTCTTCTACAAGCCTGTCCAAGATGCAGTATCAGAATCTCAACGGGACTCACCTGGGTAAATAAAGAATATAAAAAAATTAAGATAAAATACATTTTCTGGCACAAAAGCTCTGTAAGGATATGCAGTTACTCAGTGCAGCAAGTCCAGCGTTTAAGTTCCCAGACAGCAGTGTGCATTTGGAGACAACACCATGTAAACTTGAGCACCTCAATGGTATGCCGTGTTTTATCCAGAGTGTCTATTGAGGAAGGCAAGAGAAAGCACCCAAGCCCATATTTATTGGTCTTGAAAAACGAGCTTTAACACAATGTTGGTACTTCAATGTTCCTTGATAGATTGAATGTTTGCGGCAACCCATTGCCTTTGCCTGCGGCGGAAGAAAATAGGTTACCCAGAGCCACAACACATGGATTCAACTGTCTCCTTCTCCATGTCTTTGGCCACAGGTAACTGACACAAAATATTTTCATATGAATAATTGATATTGCTACGTGAAGTCAAGGCACAGACATTCATATTCATAAACACAACTTGTACCTCTGCGTACTGTTGGCTGGGTGTGATTCATCGCTCAGGGGAGGCTTTCTTACTCAGACACTGTTAGCCTGGGACTTATCTTTGTCTGGCTGAGGCTACCTAGAATAATGGTTTTGGGAGGTTTTGGGAGGTTTATGATATTATGTTTTTACTTAATCCAAATTTAGCTGAGACCCAGCCAGCACCCCAGAGGTCTCATCTCCCCACGACTGGGCTACAGACAACCCATCTGGAATATGGCCGCCCTGCCTGGCTACCACAGTGGTGTGTGTAGGACTGCTGCTGCCTGGCAGAAACACCACAACTGTTCATCTCTGCTATTAATTATATGCAGACCGGAGGAACTGTAGGGGCTGATTCACAAGAGGATTGCTCTGGACTGGGTGTGATCTGTTGCTATTTTTATCTTGTTGTTGTTGTGTTATTGGAACAGGCAGGTTTGTAAATCTGCTGAATATGTGGGGAAAGTATGCATTCCTGTAATCACTTTTAATCCACTTCATGGATTTGTACTGAAATTAATGTAGAATATACACTGCTCAAAAAAATAAAGGGAACACTTAAACAACACAATGTAACTCCAAGTCAATCACACTTCTGTGAAATCAAACTGTCCACTTAGGAAGCAACACTGATTGACAATACATTTCACATGCTGTTGTGCAAATGGAATAGACAAAAGGTGGAAATTATAGGCAATTAGCAAGACACCCCCAATAAAGGAGTGGTTCTGCAGGTGGTGACCACAGACCACTTCTCAGTTCCTATGCTTCCCATCTGATGTTTTGGTCACTTTTGAATGCTGGCGGTGCTTTCACTCTAGTGGTAGCATGAGACAGAGTCTACAACCCACACAAGTGGCTCAGGTAGTGCAGCTCATCCAGGATGGCACATCAATGCGAGCTGTGGCAAGAAGGTTTGCTGTGTCTGTCAGCGTAGTGTCTAGAGCATGGAGGCGCTACCAGGAGACAGGCCAGTACATCAGGAGACGTGGAGGAGGCCGTAGGAGGGCAACAACCCAGCAGCAGGACCGCTACCTCCGCCTTTGTGCAAGGAGGAGCAGGTGGAGCACTGCCAGAGCCCTGAAAAATGACCTCCAGCAGGCCACAAATGTGCATGTGTCTGCTCAAACGGTCAGAAACAGACTCCATGAGGGTGGTATGAGGGCCCGACGTCCACAGGTGGGGGTTGTGCTTACAGCCCAACACCGTGCAGGACGTTTGGCATTTGCCAGAGAACACCAAGATTGGCAAATTCGCCACTGGCGCCCTGTGCTCTTCACAGATAAAAGCAGGTTCACACTGAGCACATGAGCACATGTGACAGACGCCGTGGAGAACGTTCTGCTGCCTGCAACATCCTCCAGCATGACCGGTTTGGCGGTGGGTCAGTCATGGTGTGGGGTGGCATTTCTTTGGGGGGCCGCACAGCCCTCCATGTGCTCGCCAGAGGTAGCCTGACTGCCATTAGGTACCGAGATGAGATCCTCGGACCCCTTGTGAGACCATATGCTGGTGCGGTTGGCCCTGGGTTCCTCCTAATGCAAGACAATGCTAGACCTCATGTGGCTGGAGTGTGTCAGCAGTTCCTGCAAAAGGATGGCATTGATGCTATGGACTGGCCCGCCCTTTCCCCAGACCTGAATCCAATTGAGCACATCTGGGACATCATGTCTCGCTCCATCCACCAACGCCACGTTGCACCACAGACTGTCCAGGAGTTGGCGGATGCTTTAGTCCAGGTCTGGGAGGTGATCCCTCAGGAGACCATCCGCCACTTCATCAGGAGCATGCCCAGGCGTTGTAGGGAGGTCATACAGGCACGTGGAGGCCACACACACTACTGAGCCTCATTTTGACTTGTTTTAAGGACATTACATCAAAGTTGGATCAGCCTGTAGTGTGGTTTTCCACTTTAATTTTGAGTGTGACTCCAAATCCAGACCTCCATGGGTTGATGAATTTGATTTCCATTGATCATTTTTGTGTGATTTTGTTGTCAGCACATTCAACTATGTAAAGAAAAAAGTATTTAATAAGAATATTTCATTCATTCAGATCTAGGATGTGTTATTTTAGTGTTCCCTTTATTTTTTTGAGCAGTGTACATACACATATTTTACTCATATGATATACTGGTAAGCACTGTATGTGCATAACAACGATGAATGAAGTCACATAATGACTTGCACAGAGACAAATGAATGTAATCCAAATGAATGCACCTGCCTTGGGCTCTATCCCGTGCCTCTCCACGTGGCGTTTGTTTTCACTGGTCTCTGTCTGAGAGATCAGGCTCACCACAGCATCACGTGTGTAATCCCTCCATCCCTCCTGTACTGTGTCGACCGTCCCTGACTGAAGAAATATGTGACTTCTCTCATCTCCCCCAGGATCCTGTCACTTCAATTAGTGCTACAGCCTTGCTAGCCATGCACACTGTAGTACTAGTGCACACTTCGCCTCTGCATGCTCCGTCAGCCGTGAATACTGGTGGGAGAGCGAGACCTTGTTGAAAAAGGGAGTGCACGTGTGAAGGAGCGCCCACGTGAGCCGAGGAGCTCACAGGACAACTCTGGCTGTCAGCAACTTTGGAGGGAACCTCTCACCCTTTCCTGGTTAGATTAAAAATACCGCCTCGCTGTTACTTAAACATCTCCCATTGCCCCGGACTAGATCTATTTCTGACCTTAACTGTGTTCTGTAGATGAAAGCTAAATGCAGAGGATGGTAGCAGTAGCGATCGGGGTGTTTTGTAAACTAGCGGCTTTTACATATATTATTGGCAATATTTGGGCCCTGACATGGGGGAAACCAGCCTTATGGATCTGTTGCGATTTAAACAAATACAGTAGCTCCAAGTGCAAACACGCTAGGAGATAATGCAGAACATCTAGTAAAAGCACGTTAGAATTCTTAACACTTTAACTTACGCTGATAGGCAAAGAATAATGCTGTCCTGTTTTATCCTCTTTGAAATTACCTTTTCATAATTTGACAATAGTACTGCTCCTTCACATCCTTGAGTAACTGAGTGATTGAGTCAGGAGACAAACCAACCGTTCAGGTACAGTGGCTCTACATCCTGTGAGTGTAGTGTGTCAGGACTGAATTAGACTTTGTGGTAAGACCCAGGGTTTCTGGCCTGGACTGTGAAGGGGAATCCATGCGGAGAAGATCTGGTATTTGGGCCCTTGTCTCCCCTTCTCTCTCAAAGGAGACATCCATAGTGCTTTCTTTGTTCATCACAGTTGCGTTCCAGTCTTTTAGAGGCCATTAAGCTCTGTTTTGGTCTCCTTTTTGATTGTTCAGTCAATGATTGTACTGAGGGTTTTGGAACAGACTGCCAGTTGGTTCGGTTCAGAGACTGGACATCACATTTTACCCTAGACTGGAGAAGGACCATACTCTACTGTTTTTTGGGCTCCTGTTGACTGTGATCTACAGTACCAGTCAAAAGTTTTGACACACCTACTCATTCAAGGGGTTTTCTTTATTTTGACTATTTTCTACATTTACTTTTGATACGTAAGTATATATGAGAAATTACATTTACTTTTGATACATAAGTATATTTGAGAAATTATATTTAAAACCAAATACTTTTAGACTTTTATTCAAATAGGATTTTACTGGATGACTTTCACTTGAGTCATTTTCTATTAAAAGGTATTTAAAAAAAACTTTTACTCAAGTATGACAAATGGCTACTTTTCCCACCACTGGTTTTAATTTAGTTTAAGATTTATCAAAACATTTCTGTTTGTTTTTTTATATTATTTAGTTTCAGTTTTAGTGTCAGTGACAGAACGCGTGAGTGTCATGATCATTTGTAGAATTAATGGACCAAGGCGCAGCGTGCGTAGAGTTCCACATGTTTAATAAAGAAGTGAAACTTTAGCCAAAGACCAAACAACTAACGAACCGTGACTACAACACTAACTCAAAACAAAACAATATCCCATAACCCACAGGTGGAAAAAATGCTACTTAAGTATGATCCCCAATTAGAGACAACGATAGCCAGCTGCCTCTAATTGGGAATCATACCAAAACCCCAACATAGAAAAAACAACCTAGAACCCCACATAGAAAATATAAACTAGACTAACCCCCCAGTCACGCCCTGACCTACTCCACCATAGAAAATAAAGTCTCTCTATGGTCAGGACGTGACAGTGAGAGGCTAGAAGCCATTTATATGTTGTATCGTTTTTGTGTTTTTGGGGATGTCACTTCTTGCCACTGTGGGGCAGTAATGCATGAGGTGATGGGACAGGTTATAGGTTTAGTTAGGTTTAAAGGTAGACTCAGCGAGAGGACGTAGATGCACAAAGTAGTGGTGGGTCGTTTTCCGCAACAACCACGAGCTTTGAAGCGTGAGGCTAAACTTCTCCGCTGTTTTGGTCCCGTAGCTACCACATTGTGACAGTGCACTTGTGCACATGCGCAGATACTCTGTGTGATTGTGTGAGAGCAAAGTCTTGCATGTGGCTCATCTCAATGGCCATGGTAGAGCTGATGATTTTTGTCAAGTTGGTGACCATCATTGGTCACTGCCTTTCAAAGTGTGTTGCATTCTGGGGATAAAAGGTTAACTTCTACTTGGTCACAATCCCGGATCTGGGAGCACCCCCATCAGTAAAAAAGCTGACTAGCATAGCCTAGCATAGCGTCACAAGTAAATACTAGCATCTAAATATCATTAAATCACAAGTCCAAGACACCAGATGAAAGATACACATCTTGTGAATCCAGCCATCATTTCTGATTTTTAAAATGTTTTACAGGGAAGACACAATATGTATTTCTATTAGCTAACCACGATAGCAAAAGACACAACTTTTTTTTCCACCATTTTTTTCCTGCATAGGTAGCTATCACAATTTCGACCAAATAAAGATATAAATAGTCACTAACCAAGAAACAACTTCATCAGATGACAGTCTGATAACATATTTATTGTATAGCATATGTTTTGTTAGAAAAATGTGCATATTTCAGGTATAAATCATAGTTTTACATTGCAGCCACCATCACAACTCTCACCAAAGCAACTAGAATAACTACAGAGACCAACGTGAATTACCTAAATACTCATCATAAAACATTTATGAAAAATACACAGCGTACAGCAAATGAAAGACAAAGATCTTGTGAATCCAGCCAATATTTCAGATTTTTTAAGTGTTTTACAGCGAAAACACAATATAGCATTATATTAGCTTACTACAATAGCCAACCACACAACAGCATTGATTCAAGCCAACAATAGCGATAACGAATAAACCAGCAAAAGATATAAATCTTTTCACTAACCTTCTCAAACTTCTTCAGATGACAGTCCTATAACATCATATTACACAATACATATAGAGTTTGTTCGAAAATGTGCATATTTAGCGGCACAAATCATGGTTATACAATGAGAATAGTAGCCAAGCTGCCAACAATATGTCGGGAGAAATCTTGGGAGAGGCACCTAATCTAATCAGTAACTAATCATAAACTTGACTAAAAAATACAGGTTGGACAGCAAATGAAAGATACATTAGTTCTTAATGCAACCGCTGTGTTAGATTTTTTAAATTAACGTTACTACGACATACAGCGTGCGTTAAAGCGAGACCGCACCGAAATTAATGGCGGAACAGTAGTTTTACATTTTTCAACAGAACAACGAATTAACATCATAAATACTTCTTACTTTTTGATGAGCTCCCATCAGAATCTTGGGCAAGTTGTCCTTTGTCCAGAGGAATCGTTGCTCGGTTGTAGATTGTCGCCTTCAACTTTGGAATTAGCAGTAAACATTAGCCATGTGGCGAAGACGTGTCCAACTCACCATAACGCAGCACAAATAAAATACCGAAAATCGCAATATACTGATATAAACTGATATAACTCGGTTTAAAATAACAACATTATGATGTCTTTAACACCTATATCGAATAAAATCAGAGCCGGATATATCTAAGGCCTATAACGGGAGCTTTCTAGAACGCCATCCTGAGGTCTGTCTTGCGTCATGGCGAATGAAGGAAAGACTGGACCCCACGTTCCCAGACCATTTATATGGCCTCAGATCTGCCTAGCAACTCCATTCCAATTCTCACTATTTGCTGACATCTAGGGGAAGGCGTATGCAGTGCATCTCGACCAATAGAAGACATGCAAATTAATAAACTGACCTCAGAACAGCCTGGCTGATTTCAGATTTCTCACTTCCTCACAGGAAAATTGCTCCAACTTGAGTTCTGTTTTACTCACAGATATAATTCAAACGGTTTTAGAAACTAGAGAGTGTTTTCCATCCAATAGTAATAATAATATGCATATTGTACGAGCAAGAATTGAGTACGAGGCAGTTTAATTTGGGAACAAAATTTTTACAAAGTGAAAACAGCACCCCCTATTGAGAAAAGGTTCTGCATGAACTTTACAAAAGTCATGTGATGAAAGGTCAAGAAAACTAATACTGATATAATTCATGACGATTTTTTTATTTTATTTTAGTTTGTTTTGGTGTCAAAGATAATAGTTTCAGCATAGTTTTAGTTTTTCAAAAGGGTTTGTTCATTATTTTATTTCAGTTGACTAAATTATATATATTTTTTCATGATTAGTGTTGGTTTTAGTTTCAGTTTTAGTTCACTATAATAACATTGGAGTAGATTCCATTCGACATAATGTCAGAGCTGGTACAATAGTGATGGGGATCGCTACAGTTACATATCGAGATATGATTTTTTATGATAATCGTATCGTTTTGACAATATCGCCATATTATTTTTGCACTAGTTGGCTGTACCTGCACCAAAACGCCTTCATAGCTTGTTCTCCATCTTCGTTTTAAATAGGGAGCCAATTTGTTCTCAGCACTTTTATTTCCATGACTGATTAAAACTAGTTTTTACGTGGCTCTCTCTCGCTCTCTGCAGAAGTGAGCAATGTGTTTGGAACATCAAAACACAATCAAATCACGGTATCGAATTGCAATACATATAGAATCGTGAGAATCGCAATACATATCGTATCATGACATGAGTATCGTGATAATATCGTATTGTGAGGTCCCTGGCAATTCCCAGCCCTATGGTACAACAGAGAGAAGTTATTCTAACAAAAAAAAAGGTGCTTTGAATGTGGTTTGCTAACAACATATTCCTCTACATGTAAGCACATAAGTACATGGGCTAAACATATAATATACTGTTAGCCCATAAGAACACAGGCCAAAGGTATCATATAAGTACGTACAGTATTATAATAGGCCAAAGGAGACATGACCTAGGTAAAGGTACAATGGGCTAAATGTATTATAAAAGAAAAAAAATGTAAAAGACAAGACGTCACCTCATTTCACCTTTTTATTTTCCGCCGGGCAGGCTCATGTGTTTTGGCAGTTACGCCTTCATCAGAGCATCAAGAGATATTATAAAAGCACTCATTAGGCTAGTACTATGGCCTCATCCGTCTTGTCTTTACATGGTTATACTATACATTAGCATTCTGGGTGTGGCTGGTATTTGACCTCTGTGTCCATGTGTGACATGTACAGAGCACTCCCATCCTCCTTTAATCCTATTATATTACACAGATGAGTGTTGCCAGGCATCACTGATTTCAGAGCAGGGAGTCAGGGGCCAGGGGTCAAAAATGACCATGAATTAAACCAGGGAACCAATGGATTGTGAACTCTCCGAGACAGTATGCAAGGCAGTCCAAAGCTCTGGCAAACATCAGAAAGATACTGTAGTACAAGGAAAATGTGAGAAATGTCATGGATCCACAGTATTTGTTAGTGGTAGGGAATGATGCTGGGACAGCCATTTGTAGACACTGATCATATTGTATATAAAAAAGAGGTAGCCCCTACTGGGACTCAAAGCCCAATCCAGCGATTGTCAACATTGTTGCTAGGTGTTGGGTTAAGATCACTACAATATGCCATTTCCTGAGACAAAATGCACCATCATGTTGTCTATTGCAGCCATTTCCCTATTAATGTAACAGAACAGAAAGTTACCGGAAACCCTCTGGACATTCTGAGTGAATGTCCTAAGCGTGTCCTCCTGAATACTCACATGTAAGGCCCAATGAGCTGTAATCGTTAGTGACATGGTTAGTCTGAACTTTTCCCTTCTTTTTCTCATTATAAACCTGAGTGGAAAGGGGAAAGGATATGAAACAGTCCCCCTTGGCAACCATTGAAAGTCAGTTAGTACCCAGAGATACTGTCAATGGCAGACTACAGCTCTGTAAATCACTGGTGAGGCGTGCTCTGAAATACATGACCTGCTTTGCCCTGACACAAACTCATTTTCGCGACATTCAACATAACAGGAATAATATCACTGTGATAATAGCTCAAACCTGGTCTACACTGTACCATTCACCATGACTACAGTTAAAAAATATATTATAAAAAAACCTATTGAAATCACCAGAAAATTCCAGACATTTTAAAACACCTTATTATATTGTGTGGCAATAGAGAAGAGCAACAGACCTATACTACAATCATACAGTAGCTGGGTGGCTAAACAACAAAACACAAATATCTATTTTCTCTTTGCCACTGTGGCATGCTGCTACTACTCGCTGTTTATTAGCTATGCAGAGTCACTTTACCCCTACCTACATGTACATATTACCTCAATTACCTCAACAAACCTGTACCCCTGCACATTGACTCGGTACCGGTACCCCCTGTATATAGCCTCATTACTGTTATTTTATTGTGTTACTTTATATAATTTATTTATATTATGTTTATTTATTTAAATATTACATATTTTCTTACTCTGCATTGTTGGTTAAGGGCTTGTAAGCATTTGTAGCACAGTAAGGTCTACTAGTCCTGTTGTATTCGGTGCACGTGAGAAATAACATTTGATTTGATTTGATTGGCTAAACAACAAAACAAAACAAGACTCTCTCTCTTTTCTCTTCTCTACTGCGGCAAGTAGTACTGCTCACAATTCAGTTCAGATACGTGCCAGGGGAGCACTGCTCAAAAGGTGAAGCGAAAGGACAAAGGAAAGGGTCTGTGTATCATATTACTGATGTGCTGTCTGTGGCTAGGGCAGAGATGACAAGCAGAGGCCACAGATACAGCCGGCGCATATGCTTTCTTGACAGCTCCACACTCTACTGCAATGCAGAGGAAAGATAAGAGAGACAGGAAGTGGAACACATTATCACAGGTATTACCAATTGATACAGAACACCTACAGGGTCTTATTCTGCTCTGTGAACTCTGATATGCAATTCTACACCGACATGATTGACACTTAACCAAGGTACTTGAAATAGATATTGGGTCATTTTTAGGTCAGGAATGGATATCGTGCTCAGCTGTTTCCGACTAGTTACAGTGCATTAGGAAAGTATTCAGACCCCTTGACTTTCTCCACATTTGGATACGTTACAGCCTTATTCTAAAATGGATTGAATCATTTTTTCCCTCATCAATCTTCACACAATACCCCATAATGACAAAGCAAAAACAGGTTCATACATTTTTGCTAATTTATTAAAAATAAAAACCAGAAATACCTTATTTGCATAAGTATTCAGACCCTTTACTATGAGACTCGAAATTGAGCTCAGGTGCATCCTGTTTCCATTGATCATCCTTGAGATGTTTCTACAACTTGATTGGAGTCCACCTGTGGTAAATTACATTGATTGGACATGATTTGGAAAGGCACACATCTGTCTATATAAGGTCCCACAGTTGACAGTGCAGATCTGTGCCTCGACACAGGCTTCATCATTCTTAAATGGAAGAAGTTTGGAACCACCAAGACTCTTCCTAGAGCTGGCCGACCGGCCAAACTGAGCAATCGGGGGAGAAGGGCCTTGACCAAGAACCCGATGGTCACTCTGACAGAGCTCCAGAGTTCCTTTGTGGAGATGGGAGAACCTTCCAGAAAGACAAACATCTTTGCAGTACTCCACCAATCAGGCCTGTATGGTAGAGTGCCCAGACAGAAGCCACTCCTCAGTAGAAGGCACGACAGCCCGCTTGGAGTTTGCCAAAAGGCACCTAAAGAACTCAGACCACGAGAACCAAGATTCTCTGGTCTGATGAAACCAAGATTGAACTCTTTGGCCTGAATGCTAATAATCACTTCTGGAGGAAACCTGGCAACATCCCTATAGTGCAGCATGGTGATTGCAGCATCATGCTGTGGGGATGTTTTTCAGCAGCAGGGACTTGGAGACTAGTCAGGATCGAGGGAAAGATGAACAGAGCAAAGTACAGCGAGATCCTTGGTGAAAACCTGCTCCAGAGCGCTCAGGACCTCAGACTGGGGTGAAGGTTCACCTTCCAACAGAACAACGACCCTAAGCTCACAACCAAGACAACGCAGTTGTGGCTTCGGGACAAGTCTCTGAATGTCCTTGAGTAACCCAGCCAGAGCCCGGACTTGAACCCGATCAAACATCTCTGGAGAGACCTGAAAATAGTTGTGCAGCGATGCTCCCCATCCAACCTGAGAGAGCTTGAGAGGATCTGCAGAGAAGAATGGGAGAAACTCCCCAAATACAGGTGTGCCAAGCTTGTAGCGTCCTACCCAAGAAGACTCAAGGCTGTAATCGCTGCCATAGGTGCTTCAACAAAGTACTGAGTAAAGAGTCTCAATACTTATGTAAATGTCATATATATATTTTATTAATACATTTCTAAAAATCTGTTTTTGCTTTGTCGGTATTGGGTATTGTGTGTATACTGATGAGGGGAAAAAAACATTGCGGTAACGTAACAAAATGTGTAAAAAGTCAAGGGGTCTAAATACTTTCTGAATGCACTGTATATCCGAAAGGATGTCAAAGTCAGATTGACATTACATGAAAAAAAGTGATGTAGCTCAGGGGAATGTCAAGCTCTCGTAACACACATTCTGATAACCACTTGAAATGCAGTACTTATATCAGACAGGCAGGTCTGAAAAGAGAAAAGGGGGCATAGGAAATGAATCAGTCTCTAGCCCAGCGTTTTCCAAACTCGGTCCTGTGGACCCCAAGGGGTACACATTTTGGTTTTTGCCCAAGAACTAGACAGCTGATTTAAATGATCAACTCATCATCAAGCTTTAAATAGTTGGAACAGCTGTGTAGTGCTAGTGTAAAATAATGTGTACCCCTTGAGATGCTGGACATTTCCCATGTCTCCCTTTCTCGTTCATTAAAAATACACCACCATATTTTACAGTAGGTATGTGGTTATTTTCTGTTCATGCATTCTCATTTCGATGCCAAACCCGCCACTGGTGTGCGTGGCCAAAGAGCTGTTTTTTCATGTTATCCAAACACCTGGAGTTTGTAAAAAGGCATTGGCACTTGGACTGGAACCGGTGCGTTGGTCAGATGACATTAAAATAGAGTTCTGTGGCCACACACCAGTGGTGGGTTTAGAATTGAAATGAAAACGCATAATAATTCATGATCTTTGATGTTTATGGGGCTATTTTGCTTCCACTGGTCCTGGGATCTTGCTAAGGTCAACGGCATCATTCACTTTACCCAGTACCAGGACATTTTAGCCCAAACCTGGTTGCCTCTGCTAGGCTGCAAGTGGATCTTCAAGCAAGACAATAACACCAAGCACACATCAAAATCAACATTTTGCAATGGCCATCTCAGTCTCCGGGATCTAAAACCCATTGAAAACCTGTGGTTTGAATTGAAGAGGGCAGTCCATAAGTGCAGACTAAGAATGTCAAGGATCTGGAAGGATTCTGTATGGAGGAATGGCCTAAGATCAAGGTGAGGTATTGAAAGGTATTGGAAACAGGGTGTCAATATTTTTTAACCCTACCTTTTTAAGAAGAAAAGATTACTTGTTAAACAACTTATCTTTCTCTGAACAATTTTATTACTATAAAATAATATATTATACAATATATGTCAGTATTTGAAAAACATTTTTGCTCATCTTTATCAAAGGTGTCAATAATTTCAGATCCTACTGTATATAGGAGGATCTTCTGGCCAGGCCTGACAGATGCCTGCTGGCAGGAATCAAGGCCAGTGAGTGCGAGTGCTGAGTCATTCACTCTGAAAAAAATAATAATAATGTGGCACGTGTTTCCCCACATAAGTGGGTTTCTTTCTGCTAATCTGCCCGGTAACAGTTCAGTCTTGTTCGCAGCGAGTGAGTGATGTAGGCTAAAGGGGAAAGAGATGGAGGAGGAGGAGTACAGGAGGAAGAGGCCAGTAGAAAAACAATCTACAAAAGCTAAAGATAGCACATGCGCTCCCAGTCACTCTGACCATAGGCTCTCTCAAGGTTACAGCACACACACACACACACACACACACACACACACACACACACACACACACACACACACACACACACACACACACACACACACACACGGATGGACGGACGGACATAGACGCTTACAGTATACAATTCAGGAATGTACTGTACAGTCGTGGCCAAAAGTTTTGAGAATGACACAAATATTAATTTTCACAAAGTCTGCTGCCTCAATTTGTATGATGGCAATTTCCCTATACTCCAGAATGTTATGAAGAGTGATCAGATGAATTGCAATTAATTGCAAAGTCCCTCTTTGCCATGCAAATGAACTGAATCCCCCAAAAACATTTCCACTGCATTTCAGCCCTGCCACAAAAGGACCAGCTGACATCATGTCAGTGATTCTCTCGTTAACACAGGTGTGAGTGTTGACGAGGACAAGGCTGGAGATCACTCTGTCATGCTGATTGAGTTCGAATAACAGACTGGAAGCTTCAAAAGGAGGCTGGTGCTTGGAATCATTGTTCTTCCTCTGTCAACGATGGTTACCTGCAAGGAAACACGTGCCGTCATCATTGCTTTGCACAAAAAGGGCTTCACAGGCAAGGATATTGCTGCCAGTAAGATTGCACCTAAATCAACCATTTATCAGATCATCAAGAACTTCAAGGAGAGCGGTTCAATTGTTGTGAAGAAGGCTTCAGGGCGCCCAAAAAAGTCCAGCAAGCGCCAGGACCGTCTCCTAAAGTTGATTCAGCTGCGGGATTGGGGCATCACCAGTACAGAGCTGGCTCAGGAATGGCAGCAGGCAGGTGTGAGTGCATCTGCACGCACAGTGAGGCGAAGACTTTTGGAGGATGGCCTGGTGTCAAGAAGGGCAGCAAAGAAGCCACTTCTCTCCAGGAAAAACATCAGGGACAGACTGATATTTTGCAAAAGGTACAGGGATTGGACTGCTGAGGACTGGGGTAAAGTCATTTTCTCTGATTAATCCCCTTTTCGATTGTTTGGGGCATCCGGAAAAAAGCTTGTCCGGAGAAGACAAGGTGAGCGCTACCATCAGTCCTGTGTCATGCCAACAGTAAAGCATCCTGAGACCATTCATGTGTGGGGTTGCTTCTCAACCAAGGGAGTGGGCTCACTCACAATTTTGCCGAAGAACTCAGCCATGAATAAAGAATGGTACCAACACATCCTCCGAGAGCAACTTCTCCCAACCATCCAGGAACAGTTTGGTGACGAACAATGCCTTTTCCAGCATGATGGAGCATCTTGCCGTAAGGCAAAAGTGATAACTAAGTGGCTCGGGGAACAAAACATCGATATTTTGAGTCCATGGCCAGGAAACTCCCCAGACCTTAATCCCATTGAGAGTTTGTGGTCAATCCTCAAGAGGCGGGTGGACAAACAAAAACCCACAAATTCTGACAAACTCCAAGCATTGATTATACAAGAATGGGGTGCCATCAGTCAGGATGTGGCCCAGAAGTTAATTGACAGCATGCCAGGGCGGATTGCAGAGGTCTTGAAAAAGAAGGGTCAACACTGCAAATATTGACTCTTTGCATCAACTTCATGTAATTGTCATTAAAAGCCTTTGACACGTATGAAATGCTTGTAATTATACTTCAGTATTCCATAGTAACATCTGACAAAAATATCTAAAGACACTGAAGCAGCAAACTTTGTGGAAATTAATATTTGTGTCATTCTCAAAACTTTTGGCCACGACTGTATACATGGTTGACTGATACTGGCTATGTGAAATATTACGTAACCTGCTTGCGATTTAGTTTAGTTTAGTTTATTTTTACAGGGAGAGTGCACATTAATCAACGTTTCAGTAAAAGTGCCGGTTTTAGCCAGCCGGCAGGTTATTAAACCTGGGCAGGTTATTAAACCTGGGCAGATTATTAAAAACAAATACAATATAAACAATCATTGAACAGTGAGCACACGCAGAGCAACATAGGACAAGCAAGACATAGCATACAGACAGAGCAACATAGGACAAGCAAGACGTAGCATACAGACAGAGCAACATAGGACAAGCAAGACGTAGCATTCAGACAGAGCAACATAGAACAAAAAGCAGTAAGACAAAATTCATAAAAGCAACAAAGTGTTTCCACACCTCACAAGCTACAGACAACAGACAACATGGAAAGCGGCAATACACAGCTAGGGATTATGTTCACAAATCTGATTGACCTTTAGCCATGTCTTCATGCATTTTGTGAAAGTGTGATATCTGGTGCAGTTATGTGTGTCCGATGGCAGTGTATTCCAGATATGGGAAGCTCTCACAGAGAAAGCGGATTTACTAAAGGTGCTTTTCCTTAAGGGAACTATACAGTCACCTCTCATGACAGACCTTGTGGATCTGCTGCCATATGTTTGGGTTTTCTGTTTAACAAAAATACTGAGTGGAGGGGGAGCCAGGCCATTTAGGATCTTGAATACAAGACATGAGTCGGTGTATTGCACAAGATTTTCCCAACTCAGGAGCTCATGCTTTCTGAGGATGTAACAGTGATGATGGCTATTGGGCTTCCTATCAAGCACTTTGAGAGCCTGTTTGTAGACAGACTGAATAGGTTTTAATGTTGTACAGCAAGCTTGGGCCCAACTAGTCAAGCAGTATGTTAAGTGGGGGAGTATCATAGATTTGAAGTACAGTTTTGCTACCTCTGTAGTCAAACAATTTCGTATAAATCGGAAATTAGCTAGGTTGAATTTGGTTATCTGAATTACCTTTTTCACATGCTTTTTAAAAGAGAGGTTGGAATCAAGTATCATGCCAAGGTACTTAAAAGCAGATACCACCGGGAGCTTCTCCCCTGACACATAGACATCTGGCTCAGTAGCATCTGTTGCCCTCTTTGTGAAGAACATGCAAACAGTTTTTTCACATTGAGATGCAAACACGAGTCACTGAGCCATTTTGTAACCTGGACCATTACAGTAGTGAGTTCTTGTGCAGCTTGTTGTTTGCTCTTTGCATGCACTATATCACTATATCATCTGCATACATTTGAACTTCAGACCCAGTACAGACAGAAGGCATATCATTACAGTTTTTTCCAATTGCTAACACACTAAAATGACATGCACAGCACAATTATTTAAACTGACACACAGAGAGCAAAACCTCTTCTCAAGTCTCCAAAAGTCTAAACACATTTTCTGCTTTACACACATTTTGCAATTCAAAATGGCACTTTTTAAATGCACTGCATAAGACACAACAATCTGACATAAAGTCACATGTTTGCCATTTAAAAACACTGCCATTCAAAATGACACTACATGAGCTAATTGGCCAATACATGTGCCACCTGGCCAAACACCTCAATGGTTAATTGTTACCACTTCAATCAGGAAGTAAGCACTATGAAAAGACCACAGGTGAGCACCTTTTGTTTTACAACAACAATGGAAGCCGTTGCAGAGAGAGGAAGAGGGAGGGTGAGTGAGAATGAGAGGGGGAGGAAGAGTGAGAGTGAGAGGTAGGGGTAGAGCTGGTAGAGGAGTTCATGGCCAAAGAAGACAACAACTTTCAAATGAAATCAGAGCAACCTTAGTTGATCATGTCATCAACCATGGGCTGACAATGTGAGAGGCTGGACAGAGAGTGCAGCCCAACTTGAGCTGTTTTACTGTCGCCTGTGTCATCCGGACATTTAGACTGGAGTACAGGTATGTAACCAAAATTTCTTTCACACTATGTAGTACACCCCATGTCATAGTGTATCAGTTGGGTGACACCTGTTTACTTCATGAATGGCTGATGTCATACACTAACTGCACAAATTTCCTGTAGAATTTACTCTACTGTGGGGGAAATATCTTTAGGCTGCATTGTCCAAGCCCTATATTTTAGTTTTTTTGTTTTTCTAAAGGATTGAGAGACGCAACCATGGTGGAGGAAGGGGCCAAATGTTCACCGGGGTACAGGAAGCTGCCATTGTAAACTTGGTTTTGGAAAATAATGAAATCAGATTACGAGAAATTCAAAGCCACATCATCCAAGACAACACCATATTCAACAACATTCAACAAGTCCGTCTGTCCACATTGGCTCGCATTCTCAAGCGAAACCAAATCAGAATGAAACAACTTTATAAGGTGCTGTTTGAGAGAAACTCTCAAAGAAACAAAGAGGTCAGACGAGCATATGTGGATGTAAGTACAATATTGACTGCAGTACACTCCACGCAGCATTGTTTCCCAGTGTACTGGATAACACCATATTGACTGCTTTTGTTCTTTGTTTTCAGGGAGTACTGGAAATGGATGCTCATGCAATCCCACATGAGTTCATCTTTATAGATGAGGCTGGGTTCAACCTAGCAAAGACCAGAAGAAGGGGGAGAAACGTCATTGGCCACAGAGCCATTATAGATGTTCCTGGCCAACGTGGTGGGAACAGCACAATGTGTGCTGCCATCTCCAATACACATGGTGTCCTCCACTGTCATGCCAACCGTGGACCATACAACACAGCCCATATTCTTACATTTCTGGACAGACTCCACAACATTCTCATACCACCAGAGCGTATGAATGATGCAGACCATCAAAGAACCCGGTACGTTGTAGTATGGGACAACGTGAGCTTTCATCGTGCATCCCCAGTCCAAAACTGGTTTGCTGACCACCCACCATTTCTCGTGCAATACCTCCCACCATACTCACCATTTCTGAACCCCATAGAAGAGTTATTTTCGGCATGGCAGTCGAAGGTATACGACTGGCAGCCCTTTGTGCGCATGCCTCTTGTGCAGGCTATGGAAGAGGCATGTGATGAGATTGATGTGGGTGCGATTCAGGGATGGATAACGTACTCAAGGCGCTTCTTCCCTCGATGTCTGGCAAGGGAAGATATTGCCTGTGATGTGGACGAGGCGCTGTGGCCAGACCCAGCTGTGGCCTGTGATGTGGACGAGGCGCTGTGGCCAGACCCAGCTGTGGCCTGTGATGTGGACGAGGCGTTGTGGCCAGACCCAGCTGTGGCCTGTGATGTGGACGAGGCGTTGTGGCCAGACCCAGCTGTGGCCTGTGATGTGGACGAGGCGTTGTGGCCAGACCCAGCTGTGCGGCAAGATGCTGCCTAATTATTTTTCTTGACTCTTTTTTTTTTTCTATATATTTTTTTTCTGCACATTTTTTCTGCAATTTTCTTTTTCAGTTTACTGTTTTTTTTTGTGAGCATATTTTTGTTCAGTCCAATGTAAATATATCTGCTGTGCATATGTTGCACTGACTTGTTTGGTGAAAAATAAAATGTTTCAACAGCATGTGTGTGTATCTGCAAATATTTCTGTACATCTGAAGAATTTTCTACAATTTGAACTATTTTAGTATTATGGCAAAGCATACACTGTTGGGCTTTTCATTATGCCCAACAGTGTGTAGTTGGTTAGACAAAAATCTGGTAATATGAATGAAGTGTGTGCCATTTTGTGCAAATGTTTGATTTTGATAATGCTATATGTAGTTTTGGTTGCAGTGCTTCATTTTGCAGGATATGAGGTATTTTGCAGTTTGGGTGTGTGGTTTTGTGAATTGTGTTAAGTATTTTGATAAAACCAGCCTAGTTTGCAAAATTGTGTTTTAGCAATTGGGAAAAACTGTAATGAACAGGAGGGGCCCCAGTATTGACCCTTGGGGCATGCCCACATCATAGCTAAGAGTGGGCGACAGCTCATTGCTCACTCTGAAACACTGAGTTCTGCCTTCAAGGTATGATTTCATCCATCTCAAGGCATCGGGGGTAAAGTTGAACTTGGACAATTTTGAAATGAGAATCTCATGGTTAACAGTATCAAAAGCCTTCCTTAGGTCCAAAAACACAGCCCCAACAATGCCCCCTTTGTCCATCTTGGACTTCACATTTTCCAGAAGAAAGCAGTTGGCTGTTTCTGTGGAGTGTTTCGCTCTGAAGCCAAACTGCATGGAGTGTAATGTGAAGGGGCTGTTGAGGTGAGCAATCAGTTGTTCTGCTACACACTTTTCAACAACCTTTGACACCACAGGTAGTATACTAATGGGCCTGTAGTTACTCACGTCAGCAGGGTTGCCCGATTTAAAGATGGCCGTTATTATGGCCGACTTCCATACCCTTGGAAACACCCCGAGACCAATAGATGTGTTGGTGACCTTAGTAATGAGGCCAATGAGTGACTCTTTGTAGTTTTTAAGAAAGGTAGAGTCCAGCCCAAACACATCTTTGGCTTTACCAAGCTAATCACCTTGTTCACCTTTGACTCAGAAACCTCCCTTATGATGAAGACAGGTTGAGCATCATTTACTAGCACTGAGCCCAAGAAACCAGTGGAGGGGTTCTGTGTCAGTACCCTGACAGAGTCAATAAAGTAGGAGTTGAAGGCTATTGCTATTTCGACTGCATCCTGTGTTAGATTGTTATTCACCATGATTTCTAGTCTTTTTGCAGTGTTACTATGGTCTTTCCCTGTTAACTTGTTTAGATTCTCCCAGATCAATTTAGAATTTCCCTTTGCTTCACCAATTATGTTAATAAAAAAGTTTGCCTTGGCCTGTCTGATTTCTTTCATCACCTTATTTCTCAACATGGTAAACCTACGTCTGTCATGCTCTAATTTGGATTTTGGATTAGCTTGTGGAGCTATAGAACTGAACTGGCACTGAACAACTCCAAAATAGGGCTATGGTGGTAAACCTTCGATAATCCGTCTGGCCCTGTGCCTGCTGTTGATGATGTGGGTACCTCTGAGGTGTGTGGTGGTGTGATGTGTTGGCCAGGTAGTCTAATATTTATTTAGAAACACTCAGACACCTTGTTTTAGATAGCTGTCTAGCAGTCGCTCCTCACCTTTGACCCACTCCAGTCTTATTCTCAGTTACCGCCAGAGCCGGGCGGCCCAATACGCTCACTACGCAAGCTGCGTAGGGCCCCGCAAATTACGCAAAGGCCCCGCCTCCCCCTTGTGTCAAAGCAGGTGTCAATGTTCACAACTTCGATGAGAGGATGACTTGGAACTATCCCTCTGGTCATGAAAAGAGAGAAAAAAAAACACCATGATAGTGAATTGCGGGAACAGCAATCAGGTAAACTTGTGTTCTCTCCTCTCCAAGTTTGATGTCAGCAAATAACAGTAACGTTAAGTTGATGTGCTAGCTTGCAGTGCATCTCTCTCTAGTCTGTCTGTCTTGCTAACCTAGCTGGGCAGTGCATCTCTTGGTCTGTCTGTGTCTTGCTTGCTTGCCACTTCCAGGGCTGTGTTCTGTGACTTTGTGCCTGACAAAAGTGAGAGTGAAATTCAACTATTTATTACGTTTGATCAACAGGCAACGGTGTTTATAAACTGCAGCTCGGGAAAAGATAACCGCGTCGCGCGTGAACATGCGTTCATATGCGCGTGCACGAAATGAAACTCGCGCTTTCCAGCAGCAACCTCTGTGGACACAAGTCCAGACAATATATGGGCGTGATGACACTCCTCATAGGCGCACATCATTTTAAAACAAGACAATGATTATCTAGTCTCTCAGTCAAGGTTACGTTACAACTCTGGACTAATGCAAGATGGAAAGCAATGGATTGACATTGACTATTGATTTAGAATTTCAAATGTTGATTAGCTGGGCATACTGGACAATATGGATACACATCTCTCAGTAAATAATAACCATCAAGTATTCAGCCAAGCCATAGAATAAATAGTATTTTATATTTGAAAATGTACAAATGGAAATCTGGGGGAGACAGTTTGAATGGGCCTGATGCAGCTGATAAAAGGTATAATAGTATTGTTATCTATAATGTACAGGTGCTGTGCTTACGTTTGTCAGTAGAGGAGATGCTGGATCATCAGCCAGTACTAACACAGACCCAGTACAGCTGGCTTCAGCCAGTACTAACACAGACCCAGTACAGCCGTCTTCAGCCAGTACTAACACAGACTCAGTACAGCCGTCTTCAGCAAGTACTAACACAGACCCAGTACAGCCGTCTTCAGCCAGTACTAACACAGACCCAGTACAGCCGTCTTCAGCAAGTACTAACACAGACCCAGTACAGCCGTCTTCAGCAAGTACTAACACAGACCCAGTACAGCCGTCTTCAGCCAGTACTAACACAGACCCAGTACAGCCGTCTTCAGCAAGTACTAACACAGACCTAGTACAGCCGTCTTCAGCTAGTACTAACACAGACCCAGTACAGACGTCTTCAGCAAGTACTAACACAGACCCAGTACAGCTGTCTTCAGCAAGTACTAACACAGACCCAGTACAGCCGTCTTCAGCCAGTACTAACACAGACCCAGTACAGACGTCTTCAGACAGTACTAACACAGACCCAGTACATCCAGCCTCAGCCAGTACTAACACAGACCCAGTACAGACGTCTTCAGCAAGTACTAACTCAGACCCAATACAGCCGTCTTCAGCAAGTACTAACACAGACCCAATACAGCCGTCTTCAGCAAGTACTAACACAGACCCAGTACAGACGTCTTCAGCAAGTACTAACACAGACCCAGTACATCCGTCTTCAGCAAGTACTAACACAGACCCAGTACAGCCGTCTTCAGCCAGTACTAACACAGACCCAGTACAGACGTCTTCAGCAAGTACTAACACAGACCCAATACAGCCGTCTTCAGCAAGTACTAACACAGACCCAATACAGCCGTCTTCAGCAAGTACTAACACAGACCCAGTACAGACGTCTTCAGCAAGTACTAACACAGACCCAGTACATCCGTCTTCAGCAAGTACTAACACAGACCCAGTACAGACGTCTTCAGCAAGTACTAACACAGACCCAGTACAGCCGTCTTCAGCCAGTACTAACACAGACCCAGTACAGACGTCTTCAGCCAGTACTAACACAGACCCAGTACAGCCGGCTTCAGCAAGTACTAACACAGACCCAGTACAGCCGTCTTCAGCCAGTACTAACACAGACCCAGTACAGCCGTCTTCAGCAAGTACTAACACAGACCCAGTACAGCCGTCTTCAGCAAGTACTAACACAGACCCAATACAGCCGTCTTCAGCAAGTACTAACACAGACCCAATACAGCCGTCTTCAGCAAGTACTAACACAGACCCAGTACAGACGTCTTCAGCCAGTACTAGCACAACCAGAGGTGTACAGCCAGCATCAGATACAAGCAGCTCAGACCCAAATAGAACATTTGCTGCTCCACCAAATGACCCAGCAGATTGGCCCCCAGTCTTAACATACTTTATGAGGACTGAGTTAGTGCGCAGAGGTCCATTCAAACCAGGACTGGATTCTTCTTACCCTAAATACAAGTCTAGATGTCACTTTGGTATGAATGATTCGGGAGACAGACACAGGAATGCGCAATAGTTTTTTTTATTTCACCCAAATGACGGTGTGCCGTGTAAAGGCACGGGGATGAAGACCAAACAAACACTTAACAAAACACAGGGTTGAAACCCAAACAAAAGAGCGAGGAGCACCTCGAATAAATAACACACGCGCTCAATGATTAACGCACGGGACGAGACCCGTAATCATCTGCGCAATCCACAATGGCACGAAAGCCAAAACACACAGCACAGGTACTCACACGCACCAACGGACATTGTAACAACAATGGACAGCACCATGGTGAACAAAGGGCACATATATACAAATACAATCAGTGGGAATAGGGGCCAGGTGTGCGCAATGAAAGTTCCAGAGGGATCCGTGACACTAGAACAGGTTTCCATTCAGGCTTATTACAGAGACAGCTGTCAAATAGGGAAAATATTACCAGGAGCTGGCTTTCATACTCAGTCAAAACAACGCTGTGTATTGTTTTCGCTGTAAGCTCTTTTCTACAAAAGACTACAAAATAATAAAGGAAGGATAAAGGAAGGATAAAGGAAGGATAAAGGATATCAACGGCATTGTGAAACACCATGAGGGTAGTCCTGAACACACAAACAATATGATTAAGTGGAGAGAACTTGATCTGTGCCAAAGTCGGGGACAGACTCTTGACCAGATACATATGACAAATATGTCCTTACACGTTTAATAAGTATCACCCAGTCCCTGGCTGAAAGAAACGTAGCATTCAGGGGTTCATCAGACAAACTCTTCCAACCAGATAATGGAAACTTCCTAAAAGAGGTTGAATTACTGGCAAAATTTGACCCCGTTATGGAAAATTATCCCAGCAAAATTAAAGATGGAGAGACACATGCTCATTACCAGCACACAGAATGAGCTGATACAGATTGTGAGTGACAAGATTCTGGAAGCAATAGTGACTCAAAGTACTTCTCCATTAACTTGGACTGTACACCTGACATTAGGCACCAGGAGCAAATGTCCATTATTCTGAGAAGCGTGGCTTTAAAGGGAAAGCCAGAGATCAAGGAGCACTTCCTTGGCTTTGTGAATGTTGAGGTTACAAGAGGCTTGAATCTGTCCACTGTCATCTTAGATGAGCTGAACGAGCTGAAGATTCCATTTGAAGATTGCAGAGGGCAAGCTTATGATAATGGGGCCAACATGAAGGACAAGCACCAAGGAGTACAAGCCAGACTGCTCCAAAAACATTCCAGAGCCGTGTTCGTCCCATGTGGAGCACATACTCTAAACCTTGTCATTGCAGAAGCTGCCAAATTTTCAAAAGATGCAGTTGGGTTTTTCGGGCATGTGCAAAAGCTCTTCACCGTCTTTTTAGCTTTTCAACACGTGAACATAACCGGGAAGTCATGAAGTGACACAAGATGGGAGAGTAGGCTCCAAAGTGTTCATGCAATCAGGTATCAGGCTTCTGAGGTTCGGGAGGCATTACTGGAAGCTAGACAGATGATCAATGATCCTGTGGCCAAAGTGGAGGCACAAGCACTTGCAGAGGAAGTTGGGTCATACCGCTTCTTGATTTGCTGTGTCGTATGGTGTGAGATACTGACAATGACAAACACGGTGAACAAGCTCCTCCAATCTGCCTCAATGCAGTGAATTTAATCTCAAATGCAAAGGCCTCCCTCTCTACATACCGGGAAAGTGGATTCTCTGAGGCCCAGACAACAGCCAAAAGCAGTTGTGAAGAAATTAATGTGGAGACTGTTCTGAAAGAGAAGAGACTGAGAAACAGCAAGAGGCATTTCAGCTATGAGGCTCCTGATGAACCAGTGACTGACGCACTGAAAAACCTTGAAGTTAACTACTTCAACATTGTGGTCGACTCTGCTGTGACATCCATGGATGAGAGATTTGAAACACTCAACCAGGTGAAAACTAAATATGGAGTGCTGCTGAACTTCAGCACTGCCTCTCAGATGTCCAGTGAATCTTTAAAGGATCACTGCATGGAAGTCGAAAACACTCTAACCTTCAGAGATGACTGTGACATCAGTGGAATGGATCTGGCACACGAGATTCAGAATTGACCTGATCTGCCATCAGACAAGATGACTGCCTTTGAGCTGCTTTCTTTTCTCTGTGAGAAAAACCTGGAGGAACTCTATCCTAACCTTTGGACAGCCCTAAGAATTGCAGTCACCCTACCAGTAACAGTAGCATCGGCAGAGAAGAGCTTTTCAAAATGAAAGTTCATCAAAAGCTGCCTGAGGTCTTCCATGTCACAGGAACGTTTGAGTGGTCTGGCCATCATGAGCATAAATCATGACGTGGGGAAACACATGTCCTATGATGACATCATTGATGATTTTGCCTCAAGAAAGTGCAGATGCTAAGATTTTAATTCAAACATTCAAATGTTTACACACTTAATAACATTTAAGATTGTATGGCAGAAGTGCATTTGTGTAAATGACTGCTTAACTAACTATGTGACATACTTTCTCAATTTCTTCCAGACATTCCAGATAGACTGGTGGCCATGCTGATGCTGAAAATGCCCAGGCTGTAGAGGGAACCAAAGTTAAACGCACAGCTGTATAGCTTTTATTTGACTACTTTAATACATATAGCTACAGCCATAGCCTATAGGCTTATGTTTACATTGTATAGACAAAGCTAATTGTATAATATTGTGAGGACTGGACTAATTACCAGGCAGCAGAGCTAAAGCTCAGTGTTATATTTGATTATTTTCCACATTTTATATTTTCTACAATTTCTTATTTATGTTCATGTTAACTTATCTTAAGATTCTATAGAAAATATTCTATTCAATAAATATTGTTTGCTTATACCTCATTCTGTTCTGTACAGGTCTACTTATTCTTAGACCGACAGATGGACCAAACTGTTTCAAAGGAGGGAGGATTGTAGTGGAAGCATTGGGTGTCAGGTGTGAGTGTGTGGCAATTGCAAATGGTTTACATGGCTCACGGGTCAGGTAGGAGGGCCACTTAGCAGAATTTTGCTTAGGGCCCCAGGGAGGTCAGGACCGGCTCTGGTGGGATGGCCTATATTTAACAAACGGGATCCTATTGCATAGACTAAAGATACCGTGAAATAGATGCATAGAGGTCACAAATGGAAAAATAAACTAACACAATGTATTACAGCTACCCTTGCAAATGGTTCGACAGTGATTTGCTCAAAGTCAGTCCAGTGTTAAAAATAAATACATTAGTAATCAAATCTTCATATCTTTACGTAGAGTGGATCACAGAACATTGGAACATGGCCGGCTCATTTTCATAATGACTGACAATCACGAGGAAACCCGTACGGAAAGAGAAAACATATAACTAAATCCAATGAAATATTGGGCTGGGACGTAATCAGCCCGTCCAAGATAAAATGCTATGGAAGTTAGAAAAGCTATTGGGACACCATGCAATGCCTTTTTTTAAAGACATGCAACAAATAGAACAACACGCAAATACAGCATTAGGCTCTTATAAAAGCAATGACAAATGTTCATGCTCTGCTGTGGATTTGGATGTCTAACATAGAAAATAAATTACCCAGTAGATGTTGAGTGAAAACAATGCACCCATCCATTCTATGTCAAATCCAGTTACATACGTTATAAAATTCTGGAAAACAACAAGAGGCTATTAGCATATGTAGGAGGCAAAATTGTACATATTGACCAGTCCGTACAGTGGATTGATAATGTGGAAAAATACATGCCTGCATGATGTTATTTAAGTCCACCATATGCAGTGCTTGACTTGGACTGAAAAAGGTTCCGGTACACATTTTGGGTGGGGGTACTGTTTATATTTAGGTGCTGGAGCTCCACAATAGTTTTGAGCTAATATTCTATAAGAGGAACAGGAGCTCAAGCAGTAGAACATTTGAGGTGCCTGTATTCAGCTGCGGTGTACTTCTGCCCAAGTCAAGCACTGACTCCACTATGATCTGACAGCAACCCATTGTCGGGCCTAGAAAAAGAGATTCCATTGTTTTATTTAACCTTTATTTAACTAGGCAAGTCAGTTAAGAACAAATTCTTATTTACAATGACGGCCTGCCTTGTTACTACCCACACTCCCACAGACACTTTTGCTGCGGTCAATATTGATTACCCACAAACACAGATACAACTTGGCTCAACGCTGGGTTGCTTTGATAATCACCTGATAGTTGAAATAGGATTAGAATTAATCAGGGGTTGAAAACAGGGCCATTGTTCAGCCACGTTGGGGTTGTAAATTAGATTGCAGAAAATGCTAGAAATCCTTTCCACAACAAGCCCGTTTGCTGATGCCATTTATTCGCTTGGTTGCCTAGCGAACGCTGTAATTCCACACAAATGTCAATGTCAAAAGCCCAAAATGAGTCATCTTATCCTTTTAGGTACTAGCTAGATATTAGCTCATATGACATAAAAACCTTGTTCCATATTATAAAATAATACAAATCTAGCCTATAAAAAAGAGAGGCAGACAAAAGAATATGCTGTGTATGACTAATAATGGTTTTAATTAATTTCGCTTTATTGCAGGGAATAAGGCAAGGAATAATATTATCCTCAGTCAACCGAGTCGTGTGGGTGGCTATATACAGCCAGAATAATTCCTCTTTCATAGAATCAAAAGCCATTAACTGGAGGCCAATTCTTCCTGCGTCTGTAGTACAAGACAACATTGATTACCCCCTATGAATCTAGCAGCCACTTGTGGTGAACTGTTATGAGCCACTGGGCAAAGCAAGGTACGAGCAGGTCCAGTGGCTGCACACATGCCTCACTGCTATTGACAACACTGAGGACAGAGGAGGAATGGAACAAAATAGTACAACAGATGCTCCTCTATGAGAGATGCCCGGTCCAAGCTGATTCAATTTAAAGTGTTCAATAGGATTTATTGGACTCCTCTGTGGCTGAACATAATAGGTTTGATAGAATCCAATCTATGCTGGAGAGTACAGGTGACATGATCCATATGTTCGGTAACTGTCCAAATGTGGGTACCTTTTGGCAGAAGGTAATGGAAAAGATTGGGGATACCCCAAATCCTGCTTGTGGTGGGGGGGTTGTTTTCTTTTCTTCTTCTTGTAATAGTTGTTGTGGGGGGGTTGTTTTCTTTTCTTCTTCTTGTAATAGTTGTTGTGGGGGGTTGTTTTCTTTTCTTCTTCTTGTAATAGTTGTTGTGGGGGGGTTGTTTTCTTTTCTTCTTCTTGTAATAGTTGTTGTGGGGGGTTGTTTTCTTTTCTTCTTCTTGTAATAGTTGTTGTGGGGGGGTTGTTTTCTTCTTGTAATAGTTGTTGTGGGGGGTTGTTTTCTTTTCTTCTTCTTCTAATAGTTGTTGTTGGGGGGTTGTTTTCTTTTCTTCTTGTTGTTGTGGGGGGTTGTTTTCTTTTCTTCTTGTTGTTGTGGGGGGTTGTTTTCTTTTCTTCTTCTTGTAATAGTTGTTGTGGGGGGGGGTTGTTTTCTTTTCTTCTTCTTGTAATAGTTGTTGTGGGGGGGGTTGTTTTATTTTCTTCTTCTTGTAATAGTTGTTGTGGGGGGGTTGTTTTCTTCTTGTAATAGTTGTTGTGGGGGGTTGTTTTCTTTTCTTCTTCTTCTAATAGTTGTTGTTGGGGGGTTGTTTTCTTTTCTTCTTTATGTAATAGTTGTTGTTGGGGGGTTGTTTTCTTTTCTTCTTCTTGTAATAGTTGTTGTGGGGGGGTTGTTTTCATCTTGTAATAGTTGTTGTGGGGGGGTTGTTTTATTTTCTTCTTCTTGTAATAGTTGTTGTGGGGGAGATGTTTTCTTCTTCTTGTAATAGTTGTTGTGGGGGGGTTGTTTTCTTTTCTTCTTCTTGTAATAGTTGTTGTGGGGGGTTGTTTTCTTTTCTTCTTCTTGTAATAGTTGTTGTGGGAGGGTTGTTTTTTTCTTGTAATAGTTGTTGTGGGGGGTTGTTTTCTTCTTCTTCTAATAGTTGTTGTGGGGGGTTGTTTTCTTTTCTTCTTCTTGTAATAGTTGTTGTGGGGGGGTTGTTTTCTTTTCTTCTTCTTGTAATAGTTGTTGTGGGGGGGTTGTTTTCTTTTCTTCTTCTTCTAATAGTTGTTGTGGGGGGGTTGTTTTCTTTTCTTCTTCTTGTAATAGTTATTGTGGGGGGGTTGTTTTCTTTTCTTCTTCTTGTAATAGTTGTTGTGGGGGGTTGTTTTCATCTTGTAATAGTTGTTGTGGGGGGTGGTTTTCTTCTTGTAATAGTTGTTGTGGGTGGGGTTGTTTTGTTTACTTCTTCTTCTAATAGTTGTTGTGGGGGGGTTGTTTTCATCTTGTAATAGTTGTTGTGGGGGGGTGGTTTTCTTCTTGTAATAGTTGTTGTGGGGGGGTTGTTTTCTTCTTGTAATAGTTGTTGTGGGGGGGTTGTTTTCTTCTTGTAATAGTTGTTGTGGGGGGTTGTTTTATTTTCTTCTTCTTCTAATAGTTTTTGTGGGGGGGTTGTTTTCTTCTTGTAATAGTTGTTGTGGGGGGGTTGTTTGATTTTCTTCTTCTTGTAATAGTTGTTGTGGGGGGGTTGTTTGATTTTCTTCTTCTTGTAATAGTTGTTGTGGGGGGGTTGTTTTCATCTTGTAATAGTTGTTGTGGGGGGGTGGTTTTCTTCTTGTAATAGTTGTTGTGGGGGGATTGTTTTCTTTTCTTCTTCTTGTAATAGTTGTTGTGGGGGGGTTGTTTGATTTTCTTCTTCTTGTAATAGTTGTTGTGGGGGGGTTGTTTTCATCTTGTAATAGTTGTTGTGGGGGGGTGGTTTTCTTCTTGTAATAGTTGTTATGGGGGGGTTGTTTTCTTCTTGTAATAGTTGTTGTGGGGGGGTTGTTTTCATTTCTTCTTCTTATAATAGTTGTTGTGGGGGGGTTGTTTTCATCTTGTAATAGTTGTTGTGGGGGGGTTGTTTTATTTTCTTCTTCTTGTAATAGTTGTTGTGGGGGGGATGTTTTCTTCTTCTTGTAATAGTTGTTGTGGGGGGGTTGTTTACTTTTCTTCTTATTGTAATAGTTGTTGTGGGGGGGTTGTTTTCTTTTCTTCTTCTTGTAATAGTTGTTGTGGGGGGTTGTTTTCTTTTCTTCTTCTTGTAATAGTTGTTGTGGGGGGGTTGTTTTCTTTTCTTCTTCTTGTAATAGTTGTTGTGGGGGGTTGTTTTCTTTTCTTCTTCTTGTAATAGTTGTTGTTGGGGGGTTGTTTTCTTTTCTTCTTCTTGTAATAGTTGTTGTGGGGGGGTTGTTTTCTTTTCTTCTTCTTGTAATAGTTGTTGTGAGGGGGTTGTTTTCTTTTCTTCTTCTTGTAATAGTTGTTGTGGGGGGGTTGTTTTCTTTTCTTCTTCTTGTAATAGTTATTGTGGGGGGGGTTATTTTCTTTTCTTCTTCTTGTAATAGTTGTTGTGGGGGGTTGTTTTTTTTTCTTCTTCTAGTAATAGTTGTTGTGGGGGGGTGGTTTTCTTCTTGTAATAGTTGTTGTGGGGGGGTTGATTTGTTCTTGTAATAGTTGTTGTGGGGGGGTTGTTTTCTTTTCTTCTTCTTGTAATAGTTGTTGTGGGGGGGGTGGTTTTCTTTTCTTCTTCTTGTAATAGTTGTTATGGGGGGGTTGTTTTCTTTTCTTCTTGTAATAGTTGTTGTGGGGGGGTTGTTTTCTTTTCTTCTTCTTGTAATAGTTGTTGTGGGGGGGTGGTTTTCTTCTTGTAATAGTTGTTGTGGGGGGGTTGTTTTCTTCTTGTAATAGTTGTTGTGGGGGGGGGGGGTTGTTTTCTTTTCTTCTTCTTGTAATAGTTGTTGTGGGGGGGGGGGTTGTTTTCTTTTCTTCTTCTTGTAATAGTTGTTATGGGGGGGTTGTTTTCTTCTTGTAATAGTTGTTATGGGGATTGTTTCTTCTTGTAATAGTTGTTGTGGGGGATTGTTTTCTTCTTGTAATAGTTGGTGTTGGGGGATTGTTTTCTTCTTGTAATAGTTGTTGTGGGGGGGTTGTTTTCTTCTTGTAATAGTTGTTTGTGGGGGATTTTTTTCTTTCTTCTTCTTCTTGTAATAGTTATTGTGGGGGGTTGTTTTCTTTTCTTCTTGTAATAGTTGTTGTGGGGGGATGGTTTTCTTCTTGTAATAGTTGTTGGGGGTTGTTTTCTTTTCATTCCTTCTTTGTAATAGTTTGTTTGTGGGTGTGTTGTTGTTTTGTTACGTCTTCTTGTATTAGTTTTTTGTGGGGGGTTTGTTTTCTTCTTGTATAGTGTTGTGTTGTTGGGTTGTTTTCTTTCTTCCTTCTTGTAATAGTTTTTTGTTTGGGGTGATTGTTTTCTTCTTGTCATATAGTTGTTGATGGGGGGATTGTTTTCATCTTGGGAATAGTTTGTTGTGGGGGATGTTTTCTTTCTCTTGTAATAGTTTGTTGTGGGGGTTGTTTTCTTCTTCTGTATAGTTTTGTATGGGGGTGTGTTTCTCTTCTTCGTAATAGTTTTTGGTGGGGGGTTGTTTTCTTTTCTTCTTGTATAGTTGTTGTGGGGGGGTTGTTTCTTCTTGTAATAGTTATTGTGGGGTTGTTTTCTTCATTGTCAATAGTGTGTTGTTGGGGGTTTTTTTATTCTTCTCTTGTGTAATAGTTGTTGGGGTTGTTTTTTTCTCCTTCTTGTAATAGTTGTTGTGGGGGGTTGTTTTCTTTCTCTTCTTGTATAGTTTGTTGTGGGGGTTGTTTTTCCTTCTTTGTATAGTTGTTGTGGGGGGGTTGTTTTCTTCTTGTAATAGTTGTTTTTTGGTGGTTGTTTTTCTTTTCTTCTTCTTGTAATAGTTATTGTGGGGGGGTTGTTTTCTTCTTGTAATAGTTGTTGTGGGGGGGTTGTTTTTTTTTTTTTTTCTTGTAATAGTTGTTGTTGGGGGGTTTGTTTTCTTTTCCTTCTTGTAATAGTTGTTATGGGGGATTGTTTTCTTCTGTATAGTTGTTATGGGTGGATTGTTTTTTTCTTCTTCTATAGTTGTTGTGGGGGGTTGTTTTTCTTCTTCTTGTAATAGTTTTTGGTGGGGGTTGTTTTTTTTCTTCTTCTTGTAATAGTTGTTATGTGGGGGGTGTTTCTCTTCTTGTAATAGTTGTTGTGGGGGGTGTTGTTTTTCTTTTCTTCTTGTAATAGTGTTGTGGGGGTGGTTTTCTTCTTGTAATAGTTGTTGTGGGGGGGGTTGTTTTCTTCTTGTAATAGTTGTTGTTGGGGGTTGTTTTTTTTTCTTCTTCTTGTAATAGTTGTTGTGGGGGATTGTTTTATTTTCTCTTCTTGTAAAGTTGTTGTGGGGGGTTGTTTTTTCTTTTCTCCTTCTTGTAATAGTTGTTGTGGTGGGGTTTGTTTTTCTTTTCTTCTTGTAATAGTTTGTTGTGGGGGTGTTTTTTCTTTTCTTCTTGTAATAGTGTTGTGGGGGGTTGTTTTCTTTTCTTCTTGTATAGTTGTTGTGGGGGGGTGGTTTCTTCCTCTTGTTAATTATTTGTTGTGGGGGGGGTTGTTTTCTTTTCTTCTTGTAATAGTTTTGTGGGGGGTTTGTTTTCTTCTTGTAATAGTTATTGTGGTGGGGGTTTTTCTTCTTGTAATAGTTTGGTTTGTTGTGTGTATTGTTTATTTTCTTCTTCTTGTAATAGTTGTTGTGGGGGGTTGTTTTTATCTAGTTGTTGTGGGGGGGTTGGTTTTCTTCTGGTAATAGTTGTTGTGGGGGGTTTTTTCTTCTTCTTCTTGTAATAGTTGTTGTGGGGGGGGTTGTTTGTTTCTTTTCTTGTATAGTTGTGTGTGGGTGTTGTTGTCTTCTTGTATATTGTTGTGGGTGGTTGTTTTCTTCTTCTTCTTGTAATAGTTGTTGTGGGGGGTTGTTTTCTCTTGTAATAGTTGTTGTGGGGGGGTTGTTTTCTCTTTGTAATAGTTGTTGTGGGGGTGGTTTTCTTTTCTTCTTGTAATAGTTGTTTGTGGGGGGGTTGTTTTCTTTCTCTTGATAGTTGTTGTGGGGGGTGGTTTTTTCTTCTTGTAATAGTTGTTGTGTGGGTTTGTTTTTTTTTCTTTTGTAAGTATTGTGGGGGGTTTTTGTTTTCTTCTTGCTATAGTTATTGTGGGGGGTTGTTTTCTTCTTGTAATAGTTGTTGTGGGGGATTGTTTTTTTCTTCTTCTTGTAATAGTTGTTTGTGGGGGAGGTTGTTTTTTCTTCTTGAATAGTTTGTTGTGGGGGGGTTGTTTTCTTTTCTCCTTCTTGTAATAGTTTTGTGGGGGGGTTGTTTTCTCTTGTAATAGTTGTTGGGGGGGGTTGTTTTCTTCTTCTTGTAATAGTTGTTGTGGGGGTTGTTTTCTTTTCTTCTTGTACTAGTTGTTGTTGTGGGGGGGTGTTTTCTTCTTGTAATAGTTTGTTGTGGGGGGGTTGTTTTCTTTCTCTTCTGTAAAGTTATTGTGGGGGGTTGTTTTCTCTTGTAATAGTTTTGGTGGGTGGTTGTTTTCTTCTTGTAATAGTTGTTGTGGGGGGGTTGTTTTTTTTCTTCTTCTTGTAATAGTTGTTGTGGGGGTTGTTTTCTTTCTTTTCAAATAGTTTTGTTGTGGGGGGGTTGTTTTTTCTTCTTGTTAGTTGTTGTGGGGGTTGTTTCTTTCTTCTTCTTGTAATAGTTGTTGTGGGGGGGGTTGTTTTCTTTTCTTCTTCTTGTAATAGTTGTTGTGGGGGGGTTGGTTTTCTTCTTGTAATAGTTGTTGTGGGGGGGTTGTTTTCTTTTCTTCTGTAATAGTTGTTGTGGGGGGTTGTTTTTCTTCTTGTAATAGTTGTTGTGGGGGGGTTTTGTTTTCCTTGTATAGTTGTTTGGGGGGGTGTTTCTTCTTCTTGTAATAGTTGTTTGTGGGGGGTTGTTTTCTTTTCTTCTTGTAATAGTTTTGTGGGGGGGTGGGTTTTCTTCTTGTAATTAGTTGTTTGTGGGGGGGTTGTTTTCTTTTCTTCTTGTATAGTTGTTGTGGGGGGTTGTTTTCTTCTTGTATAGTTAGTTGTGGGGGGGTTGGTTTTCTTCTTGTAATAGTTGTTGTGGGGGGAGTTGTTTTCTTTTTCTTCTTCTTGTAATAGTTGTTGTGGTTGATGTTTTTTTCTCTTCTTGTAATAGTTTTGTTGTGGGGGTTGTTTCTTTTTCTTCTTGTAATAGTTTTGTGGGGGGTTGTTTTCTTCTTGTAATAGTTATTTGTGGGGGTTGTTTTCTTCTTGTAATAGTTGTTGTGGGGGATTTTTTTCTTTCTTCTTCTTGTATAGTTATTGTGGGGGGTTTGTTTTCCTTTGTAATATTGTTTGTGGGGGGGTTGTTTTCTTTTTCTCTTCTTGTAATAGTTGTTGTGGGGGGGGTTGTTTTCTTTTCTCCTTCTGTAATAGTTGTTGGGGGGTGTTTTTCTTCTTGTAATAGTTTTTTGGGGGATTGTTTTCTTTCTTGTAATAGTTTTGTGGGGGTTGTTTTCTTCTTCTTTGTAATAGTTGTTGGGGGGGTTGTTTTCTTTTCTTCTTGTAATAGTTGTTTGTGGGGGGTGGTTTTCTCTGTATAGTTGTTGTGGGGGTTGTTTTCTTTTCTTCTTGTATAGTTTTTGTGGGGGGGTGTTTTTCTTCTTGTAATAGTTTTGTGGGGGGGTTGGTTTTCTTCTTGTTAATAGTTGTTGTGGGGGGTTGTTTTTTTCTTCTTCTTGTAATAGTTGTTGTGGGGGTTGTTTTTTTTCTCCTTCTTGTAATAGTTTGTTGTGGGGGGGTTGTTTTTCTTTTCTCTTCTTGTAATAGTTTTGTGGGGGGGGTTGTTTTCTTCTTGTAATAGTTGTTGTGGGGGGTTGTTTTCCTTCTTGTAATGTTGTTGTGGCGGTTTTGTTTTCTTTTCTTCTTCTTGTAATAGTTTTGTGGGGGGGTTGTTTTTTCTTCTTGTAATAGTTGTTGTGGGGGGGTTGTTTTTTTCTTTTCTTCTTTGTAATAGTTGTTGTGGGGGGGTTGTTTTCTTTTCTTCTTCTTGTATAGTTGTTATGGGGAGTTGTTTTCTTCTTGTAGAGTTGTTTGGGGGGGTTGTTTTCATCTTGTAATAGTTGTTGTGGTGGGGTTTTTCTTTCTTCTTGTAATAGTTGTTGTGGGGGGGGTTTGTTTTTTCTTCTTGTAATAGTTGTTGTGGGGGGGTGTGTTTCTTCTTGTAATAGTTGTTGTGGGGGGTGTTGTTTTCTTCTCTTGAATAGTTTTGTGGGGGGGTTGTTTTCTTCTTGTAATAGTTTGTTGGGGGGTTGTTTTCTTTCTTGTAATAGTTGTTGTGGGGGGTTGTTTTTTTCTTCTTCTGTAATAGTTGTTGTGGGGGTTGTTTTCTTTGTCAAAGTTGTTGTGGGGGGGTTGTTTTTCTTCTTGTAATAGTTGTTTGTGAGGGGGTTTTTTTTCTTTTCTTCTTCTTGTAATAGTTGTTGTGGGGGGGGTTGTTTTTGTTTCTTCTTCTTGTAATAGTTGTTGTGGGGGGGTTGTTTTCTTCTTGTTAATAGTTGTTGTGGGTGGGGTTTGTTTTCTTTCTTCTTCTTGTAATAGTTGTTGTGGGGGGTTGTTTTCTTCTTGTAATAGTTTGTTGTGGGGGGGTTGTTTTCATCTTGTAATAGTTGTGTGGGGGGTGGTTTTCTTTTCTCTTGTAATAGTTGTTGTGGGGGGGTTGTTTTCTTTCTTCTTGTAATAGTTGTTTGTGGGGGGGTGTTTTTCTTTCTTGTAATAGTTGTTGTGGGGGGGTTTTGTTTTTTTTTCTTCTTGTAATAGTTGTTGTGGGGGGGTTGTTTTCTTCTTGTATATTTTTGTGGGGGGTTGGTTTTCTTCTTGTAATAGTTGTTGTGGGGGGATTGTTTTCTTTTCTTCTTCTTGTAATAGTTTGTTGTGGGGGATTGTTTTATTTTCTCCTTCTTGAATAGTTGTTTGTGGGGGGTGTTTTCTTTTCTCCTTCTTGTAATAGTTATTGTGGGGGGGTTGTTTTCTTTCTTGTAATAGTTTTGTGGGGGGGGTTGTTTTCTTCTTGTAATAGTTGTTGTGGGGGATTGTTTTCTTTTCTTCTTCTGTAATAGTTATGTGTGGGGTGGGGGTTGTTTTCCTTCTTGTAATAGTTGTTGTGGGGGGGTTGTTTCTTTTCTTCTTCTTGTAATAGTTGTTGTGGGGGGGTTGTTTTCTTTTCTTCTTGTAATAGTTGTTTATGGGGGGATTGTTTTCTTTCTTGTAATAGTTGTTAGGGGGGATTGTTTTTCTTCTTGTAATAGTTGTTTGTGGGGGATTGTTTTCTTCTTGTAATAGTTGTTGTGGGGGGTTGTTTTCTTTTCTTTCTTGTAATAGTTTGTTTGTGGGGGGTGTTTTTCTTCTTCTTGTAATAGTTGTTTTGGGGGGTGGTTTTCTTCTTCTTGTAATAGTTATTGTGGGGGGTTGTTTTCTTCTTTCATAGTTATTGTGGGGGGTTGGTTTTCTTCTTGTAATAGTTGTTGTGGGGGGATTGTTTTATTTTCTTCTTCTTGTAATAGTTGTTTGTGGGGGTTGTTTTTTTTCTCCTTCTTGTAATAGTTGTTGTGGGGGGGGTTTTGTTTCTTTTCTCCTTCTTGTAATAGTTATTGTGGGGGGTTGTTTTCTTCTTGTAATGATTTTTGTGGGGTTGTTTTTCTTCTTGTAATGTTGTTGTGGCGGATTGTTTTTTCTTTTCTTGTAATAGTTTATTGTGGGGGGGTTGTTTTCTTCTTGTAATAGTTGTTGTGGGGGGGTTGTTTTCTTTTCTTTTCTTGTAATAGTTGTTGTGGGGGGTTTGTTTTCTTTCTTCTTCTTGTAATAGTTGTTTGGGGGGATTGTTTTCTTCTTGTAATAGTTGTTATGGGGGGGTTGTTTTCTCTTGTAATAGTTGTTGTGGGGGGTGGTTTTCTTTCTTCGTAATAGTTGTTGTGGGGGTTGTTTTCTTTTCTTCTTGTAATAGTTGTTGTTGGGGGGGTTGTTTCTTTCTTCTTGTAATAGTTATTGTGGGGGGGTTGTTTTTCTTCTTGTAATAGTTTTGGGGGGGTTGTTTTCTTCTTGTAATAGTTGTTGTGGGGGGTTGTTTTTTTTCTTCTTCTTGTAATAGTTTTGTTGTGGGGGGTTGTTTTCTTTGCTAGTTGTTGTTTGGGGGTTGTTTTCTTCTTGTAATAGTTGTTGTGGGGGTTGTTTTCTTTCTTTTTCTGTAATAGTTGTTGTGGGGGGGGTTGTTTTTTTCTTCTTCTTGTAATAGTTGTTTGGGGGGTTGGTTTTCTCTTGTAATAGTTGTTGTGGTGGGGTGTTCTTTTCTTCTTGTATAGTTGTTGTGGGGGGTTGTTTTTTTCTTGTAATTTTTTGGGGGGTTTTTTTCTCTTGTAATAGTTGTTGTGGGGGGTGGTTTTTCTTTTCTTCTTGATGTTTTTGTGGGGGGTTGTTCTTCTGTAATAGTTTGTTGTGGGGGGGTTGTTTTCTTTCTTCTTGTAATAGTTGTTGTGGGGGGGTTGTTTTCTTTTCTTCTGTAATAGTTTTGTGGGGGGTTGTTTTTCTTCTTGTAATAGTTGTTGTGGGGGGTTGGTTTTCTTCTTGTAATAGTTGTTGTGGGGGGTTGTTTTCTTTCTTCTTCTTGTAATAGTTGTTGTGGGGGTTGTTTTTTCTTCTTGTAATAGTTGTTGTGGGGGGGTTGTTTTCTTTTCTCTTCTTGTAATAGTTATTGTGGGGGGTTGTTTTCTCTTGTAATAGTTATTGTGGGGGGGTTGTTTTTCTTCTTGTAATAGTTGTTGTGGGGGTTGTTTTCTTTTCTCTTCTTGTAATATTTTGTGGGGGGTTGTTTTCTCTTCTGTAATAGTTGTTGTGGGGGTTTGTTTTCTTTTCTTCTTCTTGTAATAGTTGTTGTGTGGGGTTGTTTTTCTTTTCTCCTTCTTGTAATAGTTGTTTGGGGGGTTGTTTTCTTCTTGTAATAGTTGTTATGGGGGGATTGTTTTTTCTTCTTGTAATAGTTTGTTGCGGGGGATTGTTTTCTTCTTGTAATAGTTGTTGTGGGGGGGTTTGTTTTCTTTTCTTCTTGTAATAGTTGTTGTGGGGTGGTTTTCTTCTTGTAATAGTTGTTGTGGGGGGGTTGTTTTCTTTCTTCTTGTAATAGTTATTGTGGGGGGTTGTTTTCTTCTGGTAATAGTATTGTGTGGGGGTTGGTTTTCTTCTTGTAATAGTTTTGTGGGGGTTGTTTTTTCTTCTTCTTGTAATAGTTGTGTTGGGGGATTGTTTTATTTTCTCTTCTTGTAATAGTTGTTGTGGGGGGGGTTGTTTTCTTTTCTCCTTCTTGTAATAGTTATTGTGGGGGGGTTGTTTTCTTCTTGTAATAGTTATTGTGGGGGGTTGTTTTCTTCTTGTAATAGTTGTTGTGGGGGATTGTTTTCTTTTCTTCTTCTTGTAATAGTTATTGTGGGGGGGTTTTTTCTTCTGAATAGTTGTTGGTGGGGGGGTTTTTTTTCTTTTCTTCTTCTTGTAATAGTTGTGTGGGGGGGGGTTTGTTTCTTTTCTTCTTCTTGTAATAGTTGTTGTGGGGGATTGTTTTCTTCTTGTAATAGTTGTTGTGGGGGATTGTTTTCTTCTTGTAATAGTTGTTGTGGGGGATTGTTTTCTTCTTGTAATAGTTGTTGTGGGGGGGTTGTTTTCTTTTCTTCTTGTAATAGTTGTTGTGGGGGGTTGGTTTTCTTCTTGTAATAGTTGTTTGTGGGGGTTGTTTTCTTTTCTTCTTGTAATAGTTATTGTGTGGGGGTTTTGTTTTCTTCTGTAATAGTTTTGTGGGGGGTTGGTTTCTTCTGTAATAGTTGTTGTGGGGGGATTGTTTTTTATTTTCTTCTTCTTGTAATAGTTGTTGTGGGGATTGTTTTATTTCTCCTTCTTGTAATAGTTGTTTGGGGGGGGTTGTTTTCTTTCTCTCCTTCTTGTAATAGTTTTGTGGGGGGGTTTTTTCTTCTGTAATAGTTTTGTGGGGGGGTTGTTTTTCTCTTGTAATAGTTGTTGTGGGGGTGTTTTCTTTTCTTCTTCTTGTATAGTTATTGTGGGGGGGTTGTTTCTTCTTGGTAATAGTTGTTGTGGGGGGGTTGTTTTCTTTTCTTCTTGTAATAGTTGTTGTGGGGATGTTTTCTTTTCTTCTTCTTGTATAGTTTTTGTGGGGGTTGTTTTCTTCTTGTAATAGTTGTTTGTGGGGGGGTTGTTTTCTTTTCTTCTGTAATAGTTGTTGTGTGGGGGGGTTGTTTTCTTTTCTTTCTTGTAATAGTTGTTTATGGGGGGATTTGTTTTCTTCTTGTAATAGTTGTTATGGGGGTTGTTTTCTTCTTGTATAGTTGTTGTGGGGGATTGTTTTCTTCTTGTAATAGTTTGTTGTGGGGGGGTTGTTTTCTTTTCTTCTTGTAATAGTTGTTGTGGGGGTGGTTTTCTTCTTGTAATATGTTGTTGTGGGGGGTTGTTTTCTTTTCTTCTTGTAATAGTTATTGTGGGGGGGTTGTTTTCTTCTTTGAATAGTTATTGTGGGGGGGGTTGGTTTTCTTCTTGTAATAGTTTTGTTGTGGGGGGATTGTTTTTTTTCTTCTTCTTGTAATAGTTGTTGTGGGGGTTGTTTTATTTCTCCTTCTTGTAATAGTTGTTGTGGGGGGGTTGTTTTCTTTCTCTTCTTGTAATAGTTATTGTGGGGGTTGTTTTCTTCTCTTGTAATAGTTTTTGTGGGGTTTGTTTTCTTCTTGTAATGTTGTTTGTGGGGGTTGTTTTCTTTTTCTCTTCTTGTAATAGTTTTGTGGGGGGGTTGTTTTCTTCTTGTAATAGTTGTTGTGGGGGGGTTGTTTTCTTTTCTTCTTCTTGTAATAGTTGTTGTGGGGGGGTTGTTTTCTTTTCTTCTTCTTGTAATAGTTTTGTGTGGGGGGTTGTTTTTCTTCTTGTAATAGTTGTTGGGGGTTGTTTTCTCTTGTAATAGTTGTTGTGGGGGGTGTTTTCTTTCTTCTTGTAATAGTTGTTGTGGGGGGGTTGTTTTCTTTTCTTCTTGTAATAGTTGTTTGTGGGGGTGGTTTTCTTCTGGTAATATTTGTTGTGGGGGGGTTGTTTTCTTTTCTTCTTGTATAGTTTTGTGGGGGGGTTGTTTTCTTCTTGTAATAGTTTTGTGGGGGGTTGTTTTCTTCTTGAATATGTTGTTGGGGGGGTGTTTTTTTTCTTCTTCTGTAATAGTTGTTGTGGGGGGTGTTTTCTTTGTCAATAGTTTGTTGTGGGGGGGTTGTTTTTTCTTCTTGTAATAGTTTTTGTGGGGGTGTTTTCTTCTTCCTTGTAATAGTTGTTGTGGGGGGGTTGTTTTGTTTACTTTCTTCTTGTATAGTTGTTGTGGGGGGGTTGGTTTTTCCTTTTGTAATAGTTGTTGTGGGGGGTTGTTTTCTTTCTCTCTTGTAATAGTTGTTGTGGGGGGGTTGTTTTCTTCTGTAATAGTTGTTGTGGGGGGGTTTGTTTTCTCTGTAATAGTTGTTGTGGGGGGTGGTTTTCTTCTTCTTGTAATAGTTTGTTGTGGGGGGTTGTTTTCTTTTCTCTTCTTGTAATAGTTGTTGTGGGGGGGTGGTTTTCTTCTTGTAATAGTTTGTTGTGGGGGGTTGTTTTCTTTCTCTTGTAAAGTTTTGTGGGGGGGTTGTTTTCTTCTTGTAATAGTTATTGTGGGGGGGTTGTTTTCTTCTTGTAATAGTTGTTTGGGGGGTTGTTTTCTTTCTTCTGTAATAGTTTGTTGTGGGGTTGTTTTATTTTCTTTCTTTGTAATAGTTGTTGTGGGGGGGTTGTTTTCTTTTCTTTTGTAATAGGTTTTGGGGGGTTTTTTTCTTCTGTAATAGTTTTGTGGGGGGGTTGTTTTCTTCTTGTAATAGTTGTGTTGGGGGTTGTTTTCTTTTCTTCTTCTTGTAATAGTTATTGTGGGGGGGTTGTTTTCTTCTTGTATAGTTTGTTGTGGGGGGGTTTTTTTTTTTCTCTTCTTGTAATAGTTGTTGTGGGGGGGTGTTTTCTTTTCTCTTCTGTAATAGTGTTTTGGGGGGTGTTTTCTTCTTGTATGTTGTTGGGGGTTTTTCTTCTTGTAATAGTTGTTGTGGGGGTTGTTTTTCTTCTTGTAATAGTTGTTGTGGGGGGGTTGTTTTCTTTTCTTCTTGTAATAGTTGTTGTGGGGGGTGGTTTTCTTCTTGTAATAGTTGTTGTGGGGGGGTTGTTTTCTTTTCTTGTAATAGTTTTGGGGGGTTGTTTTCTTCTGTAATTTATTGTGGGGGGTTGTTTTTCTTCTTGTAATAGGTTGTTGTGGGGGGTTGTTTTTTTTCTTCTTCTTGTAATAGTTGTTGTGGGGATTGTTTTTTTTCTTTCTTGTAATATTGTTGTGGGGGGGTTTGTTTCTTTCTCTTCTTGTAATAGTTTTGTGGGGGGGTTGTTTTCTTCTTGTAATAGTTGTTTGTGGGGGGGTTGTTTTCTTCTTGTAATAGTTTGTTGTGGGTTGGTTTTCTTTCTTCTTCTTGTAATAGTTGTTGTGGGGGGGTTGTTTTCTTCTTGTAATAGTTGTTGTGGGGGGGTTGTTTTCTTTTCTTCTTCTTGTAATAGTTTGTTGTGGGGGGTGTTGTTTTCTTTTCTTCTCTTGTAATAGTTGTTTGGGGGGTTGTTTTCTCTTGTAATGGTTGTTTGGGGGATTTTTCTTCTTGTAATAGTTGTTGTGGGGGGATTGTTTTCTTCTGTAATAGTTATTGTGGGGGGTTGTTTTCTTTTCTTCTTGTAATAGTTGTTGTGGGGGGGGTGTTTTCTTCTTGTAATAGTTGTTGTGGGGGGGTTTGTTTCTTTTCTTCTTGTAATAGTTTTGTGGGGGGTTGTTTTCTTCTGTAATAGTTTTGTGGGGGGGTGTTTTCTTCTTGTAATAGTTGTTGTGGGGGGTTGTTTTTTTCTTTCTGTAATAGTTGTTTGGGGGGTGTTTTTTCTCTCTTGTAATAGTTGTTTGGGGGGGTTGTTTTCTTTTCTTTCTGTAATAGTTGTTGGTGGGGGGTTGTTTTTCTTCTTGTAATAGTTGTTGTGGGGGGTTTTGTTTTCTTCTTGTAATAGTTGTTGTGGGGGTGGTTTTTCTTTTCTTCTTCTTGTAATAGTTTTGTGGGGGGTGTTTTCTTCTTGTAATAGTTGTTGTGGGGGGGTGTTTTCTTCTTGTAATAGTTGTTGTGGGGGGGTTTTTTCTTTTCTTCTTTGTAATAGTTTGTGTGGGGGGGTTGTTTTTTTCTTCTTCTTGTAATAGTTTGTTTGGGGGGGTTGTTTTCTCTTGTATGTTGTTGGGGGGATTGTTTCTTCTTGTAATAGTTGTTGTGGGGGTTGTTTTCTTCTTGTAATAGTTGTTGTGGGGGTTGTTTTCTTCTTGTAATAGTTGTTGGGGGTTGTTTTTCTTTCTTCTTCTTGTAATAGTTTGTGGGGGGTTGTTTTCTTTTTCTCTTGTAATAGTTTGTTGTGGGGGGTGGTTTTCTTCTTGTAATAGTTGTTGTGGGGGTGTTTGTTTTCTTCTTCTGTAATAGTTGTTTGTGGGGGGGGTTGTTTTCTTTTCTTTTGTAATAGTTGTTGTGGGGGGTTGTTTTCTTTGAATAGTTGTTGTGGGGGTGTTTCTTCTTGTAATAGTTGTTGTGGGGGGTTGTTTTCTTTTCTTCTTCTTGTAATAGTTGTTGTGGGGGGGTGTTTTTTTACTCTTCTTGTAATAGTTTATGTGGGGGGGTTTTTTTCTTCTTGTAATAGTTGTTGTGGGGGGGTTGTTTTCTTTTCTTCTTCTGTATAGTTGTGTGGTGGGGTTGTTTCTTTTCTTCTTCTTGTAATAGTTTGTTTGGGGGGTTGTTTTTCTTCTTGTAATAGTTGTTGTGGGGGGGTTGTTTTCATCTTGTAATAGTTGTTGTGGGGGTGGTTTTCTTTTTTCTTTTAATAGTTGTTGTGGGGGGTTGTTTTCTTTTCTTCTTGTAATAGTTGTTGTGGGGGGTGGTTTTCTTTTGTAATAGTTGTTGTGGGGGGTTGTTTTCTTTTCTTCTTGTAATAGTTATTGGTGGGGGGGTTGTTTTTCTTCTTGTAATAGTTTTTGTGGGGGTTGTTTTTCTTCTTGTAATAGTTGTTGTGGGGGGTGTTTTATTTTCTTCTTCTTGTAATAGTTTTGTGGGGGGGTTTTTTCTATTGCAAAAGTTGTTGTGGGGGGTTGTTTTCTTCTTGTAATAGTTGTTGTGGGGGGTTGTTTCTTTTCTTCTTCTTGTAATAGTTGTTGTGGGGGGGGGTTGTTTGTTTCTTCTTCTTGTAATAGTTGTTGGGGGGGTTGTTTTCTTCTTGTAATAGTTGTTGTGGTGGGGGTTGTTTTTCTTTCTTCTTCTTGTAATAGTTGTTTGTGGGGGGGTAGGTTTGTTTTCTTCTTGTAATAGTTGTTGGGGGGGTTTGTTTTTCTTGTAATAGTTGTTGTGGGGGTGTTTTCTTCTTTGAATAGTTGTTGTGGGGGGTTGTTTTCTTTCTTCTGTAATAGTTGTTGTGGGGGGGTGTTTTCTTCTTGTAATAGTTGTTGTGGGGGGGTTGTTTTCTTTTCTTCTTGTAATAGTTATTGTGGGGGGGTTGTTTTCTTCTTGTAATAGTTATTGTGGGGGGGTTGGTTTTCTTCTTGTAATAGTTGTTGTGGGGGGTTGTTTTTTTTCTTCTTGTAATAGTTGTTGTGGGGGTTGTTTTTTTTCTCTTCTTGTAATAGTTGTGTGGGGTTGTTTCTTTCTCTTCTTTAATAGTTTTGTGGGGGGTTTTTTCTTCTTGTAATAGTTTTGTGGGGTGGGTTTTCTTCTTGTAATAGTTGTTGTGGCGGATTGTTTTTTTCTTGTAATAGTTATTGTGGGGGGGTTGTTTTCTTCTTGTAATAGTTGTTGTGGGGGGTTGTTTTCTTTTCTTCTTCTTGTAATAGTTGTTGTGGGGGGGTTGTTTTCTTTTCTCTTTGTAATAGTTGTTATGGGGGGTTGTTTTCTTCTTGTAATAGTTGTTATGGGGGGATTGTGTTCTTCTTGTAATAGTTGTTTGTGGGGGTGTTTTCTTCTTGTAATAGTTTGTTGTGGGTTGTTTTCTTTTCTTTGTAATAGTTTGTTGTGGGGGTGTTTTCTTCTTGTAATAGTTGTTGTGGGGGGTTGTTTTTCTTTCTCTTGTAATAGTTTTGTGGGGGGGTTGTTTCTTTCTTGTAATAGTTTTTGTGGGGGGGTTGTTTCTTTCTCTTGTAATAGTTGTTGTGGGGGTGTTTTTTTTCTTCTTCTTGTAATAGTTGTTGTGGGGGTTTTTTTTTTCTCTTCTTGTAATAGTTGTTGTGGGGGGGTTGTTTCTTTCTCTTCTTGTAATAGTTTTGTGGGGGGTTGTTTTCTTCTTGTATAGTTTTGTGGGGGGGTTGTTTTCTCTTGTAATAGTTGTTGTGGGGGGTGTTTTCTTTTCTTCTTCTTTGTATAGTTTTATTGTGGGGGGGTTGTTTTCTTCTGTAATAGTTGTTGTGGGGGGGTTGTTTTTCTTTCTTCTTCTTGTAATAGTTGTTGTGGGGGGGGTTGTTTTCTTTTCTTCTTGTAATAGTTGTTATGGGGGATTGTTTTCTTCTTGTAATAGTTGTTATGGGGGGATTGTTTCTTCTTGTAATAGTTGTTTGGGATTTTTTCTTCTTGTAATAGTTGTGTGGGGGGGTTGTTTCTTTTCTTCTTGTAATAGTTGTTGTGGGGGGTGGTTTCTTCTTGTAATAGTTGTTGTGGGGGGGTTGTTTTTCTTTCTCTTGTAATAGTTTTGTGGGGGGGTTGTTTTCTTCTTGTAATAGTTATTGTGGGGGGGTTGGTTTTCTTCTTGTAATAGTTGTTGTGGGGGGATTTGTTTATTTTCTTTCTTGTAATAGTTGTTGTGGGGGATGTTTTATTTTCTCCTTCTTGTAATAGTTGTTGGTGGGGGGGTTGTTTTCTTTTCTCCTTCTTGTAATAGTTATTGTGGGGGGGTTGTTTTCTTCTGTAATAGTTATTGTGGGGGGTTTGTTTTCTTCTTGTAATAGTTGTTTGGCGGGATTGTTTTTCTTTTCTTCTTCTTGTAATAGTTATTGTGGGGGGGTTGTTTTCTTCTTGTAATAGTTGTTGTGGGGGTTGTTTTCTTCTGTAATAGTTTTGTGGGGGTTGTTTCTTTCTTCTTCTTGTAATAGTTGTTGTGGGGGGTTGTTTTCTTTTCTTCTTCTTAATAGTTGTTTGGGGGGATTTTTTTCTTCTTGTAATAGTTGTTATGGGGGGATTGTTTTCTTCTTGTAATAGTTTGTTGGGGATTGTTTTCTTCTTGTAATAGTTGTTGTGGGGGGGTTGTTTTCTTCTTGTAATAGTTGTTATGGGGGTGTTTCTTTCTTCTTCTTGTATAGTTTATTGTGGGGGTTGTTTTCTTTTCTTCTTGTAATAGTTGTTGTGGGGGATGGTTTTCTTCTTGTAATAGTTGTTGTGGGGGGTGTTTCTTCTTGTAATAGTTGTTGTGGGGGGGTTGTTTTTCTTTCTTCTTTGTAATAGTTGTTGTGGGGGGTTGTTTTTATTTGCAATAGTTGTTGTGGGGGGGTTGTTTTCTTCTTGTAATAGTTGTTGTGGGGGGTTGTTTTCTTTTCTTCTTCTGTAATAGTTTGTTGGGGTTGGGGGGTGGTGTTTTGTTTACTTCTTCTTGTAATAGTTGTTGTGGGGGGGTTGGTTTTCTTCTTGTAATAGTTGTTGTGGGGGGTTGTTTTCTTCTGTAATAGTTTGTGGGTGGGGTTGTTTTTTTTCTCTTCTGTAATAGTTGTTGGGGGGGTTGGTTTTTCTTTTCTTCTTGTAATAGTTGTTGTGGGGGGTTGTTTCTTTTCTCTTCTTGTAATAGTGTTATGGGGGGGTTGTTTTCTTTTCTTCTTTGTAATAGTTGTATGGGGGTGTTTTTTCTTGTATAGTGTTTGGGTTTTTCTTCTTGTATAGTTGTTGTGGGGGATGTTTTTCTCTTGTAATAGTTGTGTGGGGGGTTGTTTTCTTCTTGTAATAGTTGTTGTGGGGGGGTTGTTTTCTTTTCTTCTTGTAATAGTTGTTGTGGGGGGGTTTTTTCTTTTCTTCTTGTAATAGTTATTGTGGGGGGTTGTTTTCTTCTTGTAATAGTTATTGTGGGGGGGTGGTTTTCTTCTTGTAATAGTTGTTGTGGGGGGATTGTTTTATTTTCTTCTTCTTGTAATAGTTGTTGTGGGGGATTGTTTTATTTTCTCCTTCTTGTAATAGTTGTTGTGGGGGGGTTGTTTTCTTTTCTCTTCTTGTAATAGTTATTGTGGGGGGGTTGTTTTTCTTCTTGTAATAGTTTTGTGGGGGGGTTGTTTTCTTTCTTGTAATAGTTGTTTGTGGGGGGATTGTTTCTTTTCTTCTTTGTAATAGTTATTGTGGGGGGTTGTTTTCTTCTTGTAATAGTTGTTGTGGGGGGTTGTTTTCTTTCTTCTCTGTAATAGTTGTTGTGGGGGGGGTTGTTTTCTTTTCTTCTTCTTGTAATAGTTTGTTTTGGGGGGATTGTTTTCTTCTTGTAATATTGTTTGGGGGGTTGTTTTCTTCTTGTAATAGTTGTTGTGGGGGTTGTTTTCTTCTTGTAATAGTTGTTGTGGGGGGTTGTTTTTTCTTGTAATAGTTGTTTGGGGGTTTGTTTTCTTTTCTCTTCTTGTAATAGTTGTTGTGGGGGTTTTTCTTTTCTTCTTGTAATAGTTGTTGTGGGGGGTGTTTTTCTTCTTGTAATAGTTGTTGTGGGGGGTTGTTTTCATATTGCAATAGTTGTTGTGGGGGGTTTGTTTTCTTCTTGTAATATTGTTGTGGGGGTTGTTTTCTTTTCTTCTCTGTAATAGTTGTTGTGGGGGGGTGGTTTGTTTCTTTCTTCTGTAATAGTTTGTTGTGGGGGGGTTGTTTTCTTCTTGTAATAGTTGTTGTGGGGGTTGTTTTTCTTCTTGTAATAGTTGTTGTGGGGGGGTTGTTTTCTTTTCTCTTCTTGTAATAGTTGTTGTGGGGGGGTTGTTTTTCTTTTCTTCTTGTAATAGTTGTTGTGGGGGGTTGTTTTCTCTTTCTTCTTGTAATAGTTGTTATGGGGGGGTTTTTTCTTTTCTTTCTTGTAATAGTTGTTGTGGGGGGTTGTTTTCTTCTTGTAATAGTTGTTGTGGGGGGGTTGTTTTCTTTCTTCTTGTAATAGTTAGTTGTGGGGGGGTGGTTTTCTTCTGTAATAGTGTTGTGGGGGGATTGTTTTCTTTCTTGTAATAGTTGTTGTGGGGGTTGTTTTCTTCTTGTAAAGTTGTTGTGGGGGGGTTGTTTTCTTTCTTCTTCTTGTAATAGTTGTTGTGGGGGGTTGGTTTTCTTCTTCTGTAATAGTTGTTGTGGGGGGATTGTTTTCTTTTCTTCTTCTTGTAATAGTTTTGGGGGTTGTTTTCTTTTCTTCTTCTTGTATAGTTGTTGTGGGGGGTTGTTTCTTCTTGTAATAGTTGTTGTGGGGGGGTTGTTTTCTTCTTTTCTGTAATGTGTTGTGTGGGGGTGTTGTTCTTTCTGAATAGTTGTTGTGGGGGGGTTGTTTTCTTTTCTTCTTGTAATAGTTGTTGTGGGGGGTTTGTTTTCTTCTGTAATAGTTTGTGGGGGGTTG